>NC_059427.1:78989196-79091696 GCF_021028975.2 Sphaerodactylus townsendi | reverse complement strand
TTCTTCTTCTCTCCAATTTCTGGCTGATGAGTCCCCAGATGATAACTAAAATGTGTGGCCACTTAACCTTTGTATTTTCCAAAGGGATTATTCAGTAGCAGCTTTGATAGTTCCGTATCTCCAGGACATTTTATATGTCCAGTCATGTCTAAGAACCTTGAAAATTAGTAAGACAGGGCAATAATTGCAGAGTACTATAATGAGTTTTTATCACTAGAATGTTACTAGTCCGTTAACAGCTATTATAATAATTTTATGAAGACTGCAATATTGGTAGTAGAGGAAGTGTGAATTTTTTCAACAGGCTGTTTTAGATCATTACTGTATCACTATAATGAGAACTTTGTCATATGTTCCAAGGATCATATTTCCCATTTGTTCTTGTTGCTCATGCTAACAAGATTTTGTCAGCTTTTGCAGAACTTCATTCTGGCAGACTTTGCAAGACTATGAAGTGACTTGGCAAAACTATAAAGTGATATATATTTAACTATAAAGTGATATTTGCAAAACTATAAAGTGTGTTTTGAGTGTGTTTTATTTCTAGATTTCAATGTGGACTTTTATATGTACCTACTAAATAGATTAAAATGCAGGTCTATGAGTAAGGAAGAAAGGGCTTTGGAGTGAAGAGAATTGAGTGAGTAAAGAGTGAAATGGCAAATTAGGAAAATAAACTTGTGTGACCTAATTAAGCTTTGTACAAGATATTTACCTAAGTGGCATATTGTTCTAATAAATGTATCAACTGGCTGAATAAGTTTGTGAGTTATATGGTCCAGTGTTAGGAGATAACAAATTTGTATAACTAGAAATGGAAAAGAAATTCTCAGATTTGTTGATTTGACTCAAAACAGCTTCACACTTTATGGAATGAATCTTCATCCACTGAACATGTTTGATTCCCAAATGAATCTCAAGGGGGAAAAAAGACGTCTGACATTTAAAATGAATAATTTATTCTTTTTTTAAAAAAAGGCATACCTTTATGACCATTGTTTCTCTGGGGTTTTGAGAATGGCCATAAAAAAGGAGGATGCATAGAGTGAAAATATTGGGATGCAGAAATCACCACTAAAAAAATACATTTTCAATTTCAAGATGGATCCCAAATCCTCTGATAGGCATCACTTTTGTGTGGAGCTGTGTCTTCCTCTTGTGCCAGTTTTTGGGCCTTGTGCCTTTGTGGCTCCCTTAGTGGGAAGAGGGGTCCAACTGCTTACAAGGGGCAACCTGGAACATATATATATTTTATATATATGAGTTTATATAAGAGTTTATATATATATGAGTTTATAACTAGAACTGGAATTTATTTTAAACTGGAATTTATTTTAAAGTATGACTTTTATATTAATGTATGGGAATGGAACAGAAATAACCTCCCAAAAACAGATGGCATTGCAAAAATAACTTTGGTTTACTCAGAGGCATCCTGCAAGATGGAACAGTCTGATGATATGAAGTGTGTTATTTTAAGGGTTTATTAGTCACTATTTTTAACTATTATTTTACTATTAATTGCAAATAGTACAGCACGAGACCATATTTTAAAGGATATCTTTCATTTCAAAAAGTTGAACTTAACCAAGAATATTGTCCAGATTTTAAAATTACCGAACCACACTATTAGAAGGGGAATAGCAACAGTCCAAGATGAGTTGGGAATGCATCTTGACAGTCAGTGATCACAGGAAAACTGTGCAGAAAACTCTTAGATGTACTTTTACCTTGTTCTAGTTTGGGTACTGAAAATCTAGAGCCTAGTGCCCAATCAGATTACTGAGCAGCAGCTCTAATGAGCTTCCTGGTTCAATCTTTTGTAGGACAAGGCCACATTCAGATGTTTGCAGATTCCTAAGAGTAGTATTGAGAACTATATTTCCAGTATGGTACAATATTTGTGGGGATCTTAAATTTCCAAAGTAATCTTAGAATACCAAACACTTTCCTAATGAATGGTTTATTTTAAAATATTAAGTGAACTAGTGGTATGGGCAAGTTAAGTTTACAGTATTTTAAAATCATAAGGATTTTTCCCAATGTACATTCATATTTATACTAAAAATTCAACAGTTGCTTTTTCAGAGTAGACTTTCCCATCTCCTGTGGAGGAAAGAACACCCACAGAAGAAATGATTCATGGAGTGAGCATGAAATTGATTTGACAATGGTAAAAATATGTATGACTAGATAGCACAGATACAGCTAAGGACTGCAGAAAAAGTTCCCACTGGAAAATGAGCCTTCATTGAAATTGGCATTTCCAGTCAGAAAATGTCAGTGCTAATGGAATTTTTAAAGATTTGCTACCAGTAAAATATTTTTAAAATTCCAACTCTGCTTTGCAACAATGCCTTGAATTAAAATGAAATTGTTATTGAAATATGAGCTGAAAACTAAAATGGATGTTTTGAAGCAAAGAAGCAGATGGCTGAATATTTATTTAACCACATACAGTATATAAATTTGAATATCAGTACTGGAATCAACACTTTGAAAAATGGGAGGAGGGGGCATTACAGTTGAATTGGCACTTCAAGATACATTTATTCGTTTCTAAGTGTCAAGATGGGTGTTTCAGACAAAAAATTCTATGCATTCCTGTTTTCAAAAGATTTGAAATTTCTATCCATGTAGAGGGGAAAAAATCTCATTTTTAAAATCTATAGCTGTGGTCAAGTGAACGAACACGTTCAGTTTTATTCATTTATTTGATTTGAAAAACCTCTATCTTCCATTTCCTGTTTAATGCCTGAAGATCTCCCAAAATTACAGCTAATCTACAGACATCAGTTTTCTTAGAGATAATGGCTTGTCAGTAAACTCTATGACATTATATCCCACTGAGATCCTTCTTCTCTAGGGTTGCCAGATCCAGGTTGGGATACTTCTGGAGATTTGGGGATGGAGCCTAGGGAGGATAAGGACAACAGTTGGGTACAATGACATAGAATCCACCCTCAAAAGCAACCATTTTATGCAAGGGAATTGATCTCTGTAGCCTAGAGTTGAGTTGTAATTCTGGAGGATCCACAGGATTCATCTGGAGGCCAGCATTCCTACTCCACTCCCTTAACCCCACCCTTCCAGCTGTCTCTCAAATATCTAGCAGTTTCCCAACCCAGAACTGGTGACCTTCCTACAGTGATGTAGTGCCAATGGGGACATTGGGCAACATCTGCCCTGGGCGCGCCCCTGCCAGGTCATGCGGGGGGGGGAGGGACAAAAACACCCCCCATACCTGGTTGAAGTGCAGGAAGGCCACCCTGCCGCTTCCTCCTATTCCCCTCTGCTGGCAACTGCCTGAGAGGCAGGGCCGGCCTCTGCCTCTGTGGCGTGCAGCCAGCCCCTCAACAAGGGGCTGGCCAAGGGAGCCAAAGGTGCCTGGAGGAGGGAATGGCGGCTGCAGCCTGCTCAGTGCTGCCAACTCTCATGCTGTGGGAGCTGGCAGCGCCAGACATGGAACTCTCCTCTGCGCCACGGAGAAGGCGACTGCCTGCTCTTTGGGACAGAGAGGGAATGGCGGTGGCAGCCTGCCTGGTGATGCCGGCTATCGCACCATGGGAGCCGGCAGCCCCAGACATGGAAACTCCCTCTGCCCCACGGAGAAGGCGGCCGCCTGCAGCACCAAGCATGGAAACCTCCTCTGCCCCATGGAGAAGGTGGCCGCCTGCTCCTTGGGGCAGAGTGGGAATGGCGGTGGCGACTTGCCCAGTGCCGCCAGCTCTCGCTCCGTGCTGCAGTCACTCCCACGCACCATCATACCTGCAGCCTGCAGGATAAGGTAAGTGGTGGCGCAGGGGCCAATGGGGGTGGGGCGGAAAACACAGAGGCTGCCCCAGGTGCAGCTTTACCCAGCTACGCCTCTGACTTCCTAAACTCTGAATTCAATTTGGAATTGGGCTTCAACAGTAAATCTTGAATATTTGATTTTTCTTTAACCTAAATTTAAATATGAAAGCTCATTTGTACTGTAACCATACAATCATTACATATTTGTAGGTATAAGGTGAGATTGGAAGTTCTATGCTAGCTCTCCCTCTCCACTGATAGCTACATGTCACTTGGGATGGAAGAGACAAAATCATGTTGATTCATGACTGATGGCTATTTCCAAGTGAAGTTGTTCTAATCTATATTAAGATGTGCACAGCCTAGAAGGAAGAGTATTAATAGGAGACCTTACAGTTTAATCTTCCTATTATACATTGTGCATATTTTTGAAGTTATAGAAAGGGGGGAAGATGTTGGGCTTCTTCATTATCATAAGCGTAAATAAAATAATTTTAATGAATGGGAAAAATTACTTGCAGAAAGAGATTGATTCATTGGATGATAACATTCATTCCAACAAAACACATTTAATTTAGCATATTAAAAGAATTAAGAAACATTACAAATGAATTTCCATTCATCAGCCATAATAGCACTAAAGTGAACTATTTTCTTCAACTCAGTCTCATCAAAAATAAGTCAAAAGTAATGGTCAATTTGTTTAAAAAATCTTGTGAAGTGAAAGGTTCAAAACCTAAAGATTTCAGAATTGTACTTGCTTTAAACATTTATCTTCTGACAGATGGTACTGAGCATTTGTCCACATTTAAGAGAATTCTGCTGGCACTACTGTTTTTAAAATGTTTATAACTTTGTATGAAATCATTCCTATTGAGTGATTTCCTGATCCCACTGTGTATGGCTTAAACATACTTTTTCCCAGCTGTTCAGACTATGTACATAGCGTTGTGATTGAAGTGGTAAGCCTGTCTGGCATGCAGTCCTTTCAAAAACAGAAAACTACCAAGTCATAGGAAAAAACTAGGCTAGAATCCCTTTTCTGAAGAGGCTTCCTACACTGTGGCCAACAAGTTGACAGGGATACTCCTCCAACCTCCTACACCTACCTTTTCACCAGTGTAAGTTGGCACAGGCAAATGGGGCATTCTGGACTGAAAGGGCTCAGAAAGCTGACTAAAGCTGGGTTTGTCCCCAGGAACTTCCTCTTCAGTAGCAGTGTGGGGCAGTGTGCTGGAGGAGAGTTGGTGCTGTAGCAGCTCTCGAGCGTAGCACTGCTGTGTGGCTCCCCAGCACTAGTATAAGTGCCTCTGTGTTGGCATAAATGACTTTTAAGTTGATGCAAATGACATTTGAACCAGTGCTGGGGACACAGTACCTCCTGAGGGTTTCCTACCTCAGAACTGCACTGTTTGTTGTTTTAATAGGCAGCTCATTTAGAAGCTAAATGTCAGGGGATTCAAAACTTGGAAAGCCTCAGAATGGCACCTGGGTTTAGCCATGGCACTGGAGAATCCCAGGTAAGAGGAAGGATAAGGCTGAAAGAAAAACAGATTGAGTGTAATCTCCCCCAGGTCCATGGCATATCTTGCTCAAGAACAAAAGACTTTTCAACACTGTGGACATCACCCAATGTCCACCCAAACACTAGAGGTCTCTGTCCAGCCCAAGAGCAGTGACTCAAGTCAAGGAAGGGACTTAAATTGCCCTAATCTAATTAATCATTTTTGTCTCACCCTAGTCTTTGTGCCCATGGAGATCTAGCTTAGAATAGCCTAATCAAATAACTGTCCCAATTTTTCCCACTGAAGTATGACAGTTATCCTTAAACTTCTGGTAAGATTCAAACTTCTTATTTTGACACAGTCCAAAGTTGGGATGGCTGAATTTCCACTACAGCTCAGAAATTTCTGTCATTAAAAGGACCACAAGACCCAGCAAATTATTCCTCAGACCTCTAGTCCAAATCTCTGGTCAGAACTCTGGTTTCCTTCTGAGAACCCCTAAGAACATAAGAACATAAGAACATAAGAACAAGCCAGCTGGATCAGACCAGAGTCCATCTAGTCCAGCTCTCTGCTACTCGCAGTGGCCCACCAGGTGCCTTTGGGAGTTCACATGTAGGATAATGAGAGAAACAATGGCAGCTATAGGCTGGTAGCTCCCGAGGCACCCTGAACTGTTAAGGCATTTGCAATCTCAGATCAAAGAGGATCAAGATTGGTAGCCATAAATTGACTTCTCCTCCATAAATCTGTCCAAGCCCCTTTTAAAGCTATCCAGGTTAGTGGCCATCACCACCTCGTGTGGCAGCATATTCCAAACACCAATCACACGTTGCGTGAAGAAGTGTTTCCTTTTATTAGTTCTAATTCTTCCCCCCAGCATTTTCAATGAATGCCCCCTGGTTCTAGTATTGTGAGAAAGAGAGAAAAATTTCTCTCTGTCAACATTTTCTACCCCATGCATAATTTTATAGACTTCAATCCTTATCCCCCCTCAGGCGTCTCCTCTCCAAACTAAAGGGTCTACAAAGCGCTGCAGCCTTTCCCTCATAAGAGGAGATGCTCCAGTCCCTCAATCATCCTCGTTGCCCTTCTCTTGCACTTTTTCTATCTCTTTATTATCCTTTTTTGAGGATGTAGTATTGGGAACTGAACCACGCGAATTACTCAGAGTGTAGTCGCACCACGTAACTTTATATAAGGGCATGACAATCTTTGCAGTTTTATTATCAGTTCCTTTCCTAGTTATCCCCAGCATAGAGTTTGACCTTTTCGCAGCTACCATGCATTGAGTTGACATTCCCATGGAACTATCAGTTAAGGCATTAGAATCCCTTTCCTGGTCTGTGACTGATAGCACTGACCCCTGTGGCGATGTATGTGAAGTTTGGATTTTTTGCCCCTATGTGCATCACTTTGCATTTTGCTACATTGAACTGCATTTGCCATTTCTTAGCCCACTCACCCTGAATTTATCAAGGTCAGCTTGGGAGCTCCTCGCATGATCCTTTGTGGTTCTCCACCACTTCCTACATAATTTGGTATCATCTGCAAACTTGGCCACCACGCTTTACCCACCCCTACTTCCAGGTCATTTTCTTGAATAGGTTAAAGAGCACTGGTCCCCAATCACGGATCCTTGAGGGTTACCACTCCCCACATCTCTCCATTGTGGGGAATTTCCCATTTACACCCACTCTTTGCTTCCTGTTTCTCCAACCAGTTTTTTAATCCATAGGAGGACTTCCCCTCTTATTCCTTCATTATGAGTTTTCTCTCCAATAGTCTCCTAGTGAGGAACTTTGTCAAAAGCCTTTTGGAAATCCAAGTAGACAATGTCCACTGGTTCACACTTATCCACATGCCTATTTACATCCTCAAAGAACTCTAGTAAGTTTGTAAGACAGGATTTGCCTCTGCAAAAGCCATGCTGACTCTTTCTCAGCAGGTTTTGCTTTTCTACATGTTTTATAATTTTATCTTTAATGACCAGATTATACTAATTTACCAGGAACAGATGTCAAGCTGACTGGCCTGTAATTTCCCGGGTCCCCCCTAGATCCTTTCTTAAAGATTGGTGTGACATTGGCCATCTTCCAGTCTTCAGGGATGGAACCTGATTTCAAGGATAAGTTGTATATTAAAGTGAGAACATCAGCAATTTCATGCTTGAGCTCTTTAAGAACTCTTGGGTGAATGCAATCTGGGCCAGGGGATTTGGTAGCGTTTAGTTTATCAGTAAGCTGCCAAGAACTTCAACATGTCTACCACTATCTTAGTTAGTTCCTTGGATTAAGCCTCCTAAGAAGCTTGGTTCAGGTGCAGAATTTTTCCTCACCTCCCTCTTGGGTGAAGACAGATGCAAAGGAATTCATTCAGCTTTTCTGCAATCTCCCTGTCATCTTTTAGCACACCCTTTGTTCCTTTGTCATCTAACTTGGGCCTACAGCTTCCCTTGCTGGCTTCCTGCTTTTGATGGCACTTGAAAGAACTTGTTTGTTGCTGATTTTGATGTTCACAGCCATGCGTTCCTCATAATCCTTTTTTGCCTCCCTTACAGCTAACTTGCTTCTCTTTTGCCACCATTTGTGTTCTCTCTGGTATTCTTTATCCAGTTAAAGTTGGACTTCCATTTTCTAAAAGACATCTTTTTCCCCTAATAATTTCCTCTAGACGTCCCTTATTTAACCATGGTGAAGCTCTTTTGGACTGAGGCGCTGCCTTTCCTAACCTGTGGAACACGATTCCAGTTCTGAGCTTTTAAGACTGTGTTTTTTAAATAACCTCCAAGCATCTTGGACGATTTTTGACTCTCTTGATTTTTTTTCCCTTTCCAGCTTCCTGTACACTTCATCACCCCTCATCTTTGAGAAATTTCCCTTTCACAAGAAGGCTGAGATACCTTAACTACATTAGTAGTTGTCCACTTGTTCGCATGCAGAGATACTGAATCTGACAGCAACATTTGTAGTGCGGCTGTTCCCTATCGACTCAACAACACTGACTTCCGCGCACCAGGTCCTGGGTCCACACATAGAAGGGTAGATCTAGGATCACATCTCCCCTGGTTGGTTCTACAACCATCTGCTCCTAAGCCACAGTCATTTTAGCATATCCAGGAATGTTCTCTCCTTACTATGACCTGAACATGCATTTTTCCAGTTTATATGTAGGGATAGTTCAAAATAAAGCCCATTACCACAGTTGTTTTTGCTTTTGTTGGCCTCTCTAATTTCTTTTTCCATCTAAGAATCCTCTTGTGCGCTTTGGTCAGGGGGACTGATAATATGATTCCTAATGTTAAACTAATGCTTCACCCCTGGTATTGATATCCCACCAGTGCTTCTGTAGAGGAATCAGCTCCCCTGCATTGTCTATTTTATGCCGCTGACACTATGCTTTCCTCTTTGATGTAGAGGGCCACCCCACCCCAATAAAGCCCTGTCCTATCCTCTTCCTGTAGGAGCCTGTAACCCTGGGATTAACAGCATCCCACTGGTTCTCCTCATTCCACCATGTCTCTGTGATTGCCACTATATCAATTTCCTCCTTCAAAACTCTGTACTCCAAGCTCCCCATTTTAGGTCGAATAGCTTCTACTATTAGCATAGAGACGCTTGTATGCTTCATGTCTCTGTCCTAACCTGGGATTTATGTGTTTTGCCCTCCTAGCCTTTTTGTAGACTTGCTATCACTTATCCCACATTGCTATGTTCCTCACTTGTATGTGGTTGGATTTAAAAAACCTCGCTTACTCTGTCTGCATCCCCATGGACTCTGTATTCCGAATGGGCCGAAGTCACCTCTCAGCTCCTGTCCCAGGCTTTCCGGGAATCAGTTTAAAAGCTGTTCTGCCACCTTTTTTTAATGTTGAGCTTGGCGGCCTGGTTCCTCTTTGGTTTAAGATGGAACGCCCGTCCCATTTGTACAGGCCTGCCTCTAATACATCTAAAAGAGTTCCCCAGTTCTACTGACCAAATCCTGAAACCCTCTGCCTTGCACCACCTTCTCATCCACGCGTTGGAGACCCTGTATCTCCGCTTGCCCTAGCTTGCGCCTCTTGGCGTGGAACCAGGTAGCATTTCGAGAAGAATGCCACAGCTTGGGGGTCCTGATTTTTAACCTTTTTCCTAGCATAGCCTAAATTTAGGCTTCCAGAACCTCCCGGCTACATTTCCCAATGTCATTGGGTACCAATGTGGACCACAACTGCTGGCGACTCCACCCCAGCACTGTCCCTAACAGCCTATCTAGGCGTGGCGTGACATCCAGCAGCGCCGCGCCAGCGACGAGGCAAGTCACCATCGCGGTCATCACGCCTGTCTGTAACCAGCTCTCTCTATTCCTGATGATCCGGTCACCCACTGCAAGGAGGCCCCCACCTCCCCGAGGGGTATCCTCGAGTGCAAGGAGGATAGCTGATCCACCAGTTAAAGGAAGGGATCCCATTTAAGGGGGCATCTTCCCCCACCTCAGACTAGCACCCCTCTGTCACCCCAGACTCTCCATTCTCCACTGACATCTGAAGAGAGATGTCACCTTGGGAAGATGGGACCCGGCTGCTAGGTCCACCTGAAAGCCTTGTTTGTTACCCTCTCTGCACTCTCTCAGCTTCTCTGGGGTCACTGCCACCGCGCGAAGCTTCCGAAGAGAGCGGACACACGTTCATGGAGTGCTGGGACGCTCATGGTACAGCGAGGGCCTTACGACTTCCTGGCCTAGTGGCAGATAGTCATACATGTGACACTCAGGTTGCCAAAACACTTGGCAAGCCCCATCCCCTGCTGGCTTCCTACCTTCATATCTAGGCTTTTGTTTAGATATTTAGATATTGAAACTTTTAGTCGAAATTGCCCACTTGGAGCTATCTGTACCTACTATCCCTCAAGAAATGTCCTTATTGAAATTGAAATCCTATTTATTTATTTTAAAAGAAAAAAGAAAGAAATTGCGCGCAGCTAGGCTGGTTCCAGAAGACTGAACTAAAGACTGAATGACTCACCTCAGGAGCCCACCTTTAGCAGCCCAGGACAAAGGTAACCTCCTGTTTAAACCCCTGGTAAGCCCACCTCCAGCCAGTCCTCAGCTCCCTGGTAGCCTTAAGGAGAAAAGAGATAACCCCTACAGAGCCCTGTTAAAAAATACACTGTTTTAGGAGATGCTCGACTTTGAGAAAAGCCCTCCAAAATGAACTACCAGAGTCACTCTGTTCTTCCCTGGCCCAGATGCCTTGTCCACTGCTGCTCCCTTTCCTGCTGGTTCCGGAGACCCCTGAACCCTAAAGAGACTGAATGACTCACCTCAGGAGCCCCACCTTTAGCAGCCCAGGGACAAAGAGTAACCTCTGTTAACCCCTGTTAAGCCCCACCTCCAGCAGTCTCAGCTCCTAGTAGCCTTAAGGAGAAAAAGAGATAACCCCTGCAAACCCCTGTTAAAAATACACTGTTTTAAAAGATGTGGCTTTGAGAAAAGCCCTCCAAAATGAACACCAGAGTCACTCTGTTCTTCCTGGCCCAGATGCCTTGTCCACTGCTGCTCCTTTCTGCTGGTTCCAGAGACTGAACTAAAGACTGAACTAAACCCCTGATGCAGGCTTTTTTACTTCACTTGCTAATTCCTTGCTGTTCTCCTCAGACCTCCACTGAATCAACCCCCAGACCTGTCCAGATTTTAAGACATCAGATTTAAGGTTGTATAAAGGTAAAGTTAGTCCCCTGTGCATGCCCCGGGTCATTACTGATCCACCGGTGATGTTAAATCATTACATTTTCTAAGCAGACTATGTTTATGGAGTGGTTTGCCAGTGTTTTCCCCAATCTTCTATATTTCATGCTCAGAAAGCTGGGTACTAATTTTACTGACATCAGAAGAATGGAAGGCTGAGTCAATCTTGAGCCAGCTACCTACCATTGATTGCTGTCAAGATAAACTCAGGTCATGAGCAGTCTTTTCACTGCAGTACTGCAGCGTATTATTATGCCCCTTCACAAATCCTTACAAGTTCTTCCCCTTTCTCTCTAATAAGATGCAACTTCTTGTTGATGACTCTGTGTGTGAGTGCTTAGGGAATTAGTGCTCAGGTGCTTAGTGCAGGTTCTTTTTACAATTATATTTTATGCACAATTAAATTATCAGCCCCATCCAAGGGAGAAGGGAACCCACTATTGGGAGAGGCATGGGGCCACTCTGGCAGATTTGCTTTCCCCAGGTGGCACTTGCTCCATTGGAAGGACAAATTTGGCTGTGTGCAACTGCTGTGGCCCTCCCTGGTGGTGGGATGTGGCACTGAACACTGCACCAGCACTCGTGCCCCCTCCCCCTGCCACTGGCATAGTGGGGATGGTCAGGCGGCATGGCTGGGGGAGAAGTTAATATTAGTCAGCTTCCACCCAGCCATCGCCACTGTTATGCCAGTGTCCAGGGCTTTGGACTTACACCACTTTTTGGGTGGTGTAGGTCCATTAAGCCCAATGGGGTGGGGAGGCATTTTCGTGTTTGTAGGCTCCCCAACTGTCTGGAAGGCTCCTTGGGTGCAGCAGGTCAGTGCAGCTGTGGCACTGCCGCCAGAGGTCCTGCCCATTGATTGGGGCTGCCCATGTGTTTACAATCACTTTTTCTCTTTTTCTTAATAATTATATTTCAAGGTATCATTATTAAGATCCACCCTGGTATACACAAACAACAAGATCTTGTGTTCATTTTTGGAACCCCTTTCATAGCTAGTTCTTCCCTCCTTGGGTCCAGTCTGGGTAACAATGCTTTCATATGCATTCTTTACAATCCAAGTAATTTGATGGCTTTTATATATCAGGCTGAAGAACCACAGTTGCACTTGTAAGCCCCCAGGGTTTTTCACATCATCTTCCAGTTGTTCTGCATGAAGATGCTGTTTCTTAGACATCAGCCATAGTGATAAAGCTGATTTTATCACAGATTTGCAGTGTGCTTTTTCTTGAATTAAAGTCTTGGTAACACCTTGCCTCACAGTTAGTTTCCCCAAAGATAACAAATTGAAAATACTCTGCTGACAGTGCACAAAGAAAGGTACAAGATTCTTCTCATTCACTCCTACCTGTCTGGGTACTGCAAGGCTAATTGGAGCAAAACAACAATAAACCCTGATTCCAGTTACTAAAGCCAGCATGTGACCAGGCACATGGGGAGCATATTAGCTGATAGGCATAACTGCAGATGGTAAGCTTTATTTTCTTTTGTCTCTTCCTCTGGTCCTCATTCCAAAGCTACCCTTCCACACCTCTGTGTCACATGGGTTAATGGAGACATATGAAGAAGGGCACCCAAACTTTGTTAGCAAACACTAGATGAAATTTAGCAAGAGAAAAAGTTTGCTCCCCCCCTTATTTGTCAACAAATGTGATGCTCATAAATTAGGCATGCCCCCCCTTCTGATTTCTACTCCACTAAAATGTGGACATTCATCACTTTCCTAACCCATACACATGTAAATGTCATTGCTGGTGCAAGGCTTCCATTATTAAGGCTTTGTGCCTGCATGCACAAACTAGTGGTTAGTGAACAGGTTTTTCTTCTGAGGTTTTGGCCTCATAATTAGTTATATAATTGCAACCATTTGGTTGATGGTTTCCTCTGTTATTTAGAGAAACAGCACATAATTGAGCTGCTGTCATGCAGACTGTGCAGACTTTCTTGAATGCTCATTGTCTGACTAAAGATTTGAAACAAAAGATGGCAAGTGTATGGCCAGAAATCAGGAGAGCATAGCCATTCCTGAGGAGAAACAAGGGGCGTTTTCGCTTTTACATTACGGTACATGTTGCCCGAGATCTGGCATGTGAGGGTAGATCGCCATTATCCACACATTTTTACTTGTTACTTAAAGCGAGAAATGTGTCCCGACCCCCTTTCTGTTCCACATTCCAGCCGTTGTTCCGCATTTTTCCTGTGCGGCTCGATACTTGTGCAACTTTCTTGGAAAACGCAGTTTCCCCCAGAATTTGGTTGCCCTGGATTCGCGAAACAAAGTGGAGCGAAAGTGGATCGAAGCGGCAGCGAGGGTTTACGCCCATATGTGTGGCGAGATTTGATCCATCAAATGGGAGTCTTGACGATGGGCGTGCTGGCTGCGTAGCGCACATTCCTTTGTTCCTTTGCATCTCACTTTCGAGCTTCCCCCCTCATCTGTCCACGTTCCAGTCGTATATGCGCCTTGGCAAGCTTCGACCCACAGATGGCCTCTTAGTGAACGAGATTGCTTAAAAAACCACCACCCCTTTCTGCTTTTTTCTCTTTGTCCCTCCCACATTTGTCAGGAACTGAATGGAGGACTGCTGAAAGCGAAAGCCAGCTTTACTTTGGAACCGAGGAGCCTAGGAGATGTTAGCTTAAAAGGGATCTCGGATTTTCAAGGAGGAGCTGGAAAGAGGCCCGGCTTGCATCTTTGGGAAGGAGCAGAGAATATTCTCTTGTGCTGTCATTGCACAGCGGGTGCGCCTTATTTGCCTGCAGACCTCCTTTGCCCAGGGTGGGAGTGGGATCGCGTGTGGAGTTTTTTTCCCCGTTTCCCTTCTCCATCCTGCTAAAGTAGGGTGAGAAGAGGGCATTTTCCACTGTTTTTCGTCCCCCCTCTCTTTCTCAAGGATCAGTGCTGAAAAGTCCTCCTGGGAAACGGAACAAAGGTATTCCTGTGCCTTCTCCCGGAGACGGGAGAACCACTGAGAAAACACTTGCAACCCAGTGGCGTAGGGGGTTAAGAGCATCAATATCTAATCTATGGAGAAACCGGGTTGCTCGATTCCCAGCTCTGCCGCCTGAGCTGTGGAGGCTTATCTGGGGAATTCAGATTAGCCTGGGCACTCCCACACATGCCAGCTGGGTGGCCTTGGGCTAGTCACAGCTTCTCGGTGCTCTCTCAGCCCCACCCGCCTCACAGGGTAACTTAGGCCCCACCCCCGGACTGCCCCAGGACTGCACGCCAGCCAATCAGATTCGTCGTTTGCGCCGCATTCCTGAGGAATGCAAAAACCCGGGAGTTGCGAAGCAAGTGGAAGATGTGTGACTACCGGGCCATGTGTGAATGCCATCGAGCGACGAAACTACATTAAAAAGGTAAGGAATCAATGCGGTTCGCTTTTATTCTGGAATAAAAAGTGTGTGCGAAAACGCCCAAGGCTTATCTTCTCATGTTTCAGAAATCCTTGGCATAAGCACCCGAGTCTCAAGGATTGTTCCTCCATTCATAGCTATATGATAAATCATTAAAAGATGGATAATTATTTTCATAGTTTTTCTGAGCACATGGAAACATTCTTTGCATACACAACCTGTAAAAAAGGGCTATATCAAAGATATATCATTTATGATTCCTTTCTCCTAGCTTTGGAGTCATTTCCCTCATCCATCATGCTCCCAGAAACTTGCTACAAAGTAATGCAATTAGTAGCAAGAAAAGAAGCTACAGCCAATCTGTTGAACAATCTTCTTACATATCTTTTAACAATTATACACATTAATTAAATTTGAGCACCAATGTACTGCAGCAGGGAGAATTAACATAGAGCAATCACATCTCCAGGATCTTTGCTTCAAATGAATTCTCCCTTATTCCTCCCACATCCACCCACCCACTCATTTTTTCTTACAAAAAAGCCTGTAATTATGCTTAAGACCAGAACACATTGTATATCTCCTTTCATTCACAATGCAACTTGATTGAATTTGATGGTGCTAAAGTCTGCAACAATGGGCAGCCTCTTCAGGATGCACTACAAAGTTAATCAAAATACATTTATACATCTCATAACAAAGTGCATCTCCCATCTGTGGATAACTAAATCTGTGGATTGAGGCTACAATCATATTAAACCTATTGTTCACCAAACTTGGAGAAGTCCCCCACCTCCAGGTTTGCATAAAATTCTGGAATCTTTTTAAAATATATGGAGGGGAATTTAACCCCCCCCCCCATGAATTTTAAAAAAGATTTCAGAATTTTATCAAATGATTTTTTTAAAAGGGGTTCCAAAAATCATTTGATTTTTTTCTCTGTGAAAATGAAGAGAAGGTACTTACCTTTTCTTCTGCAGAACTAGTGGCAAGGATGTGAAGGAGCTGCTCCAGACCAGGTGGTGGCAGTGGCTGAATCCAGAAGTTATTCTGAGCCCAGCAAAAACAGAGGTGTCCAAGAGTCACTCTGAGCTTGACTAACATGGGAGCTGTTCTAAGCCTGGCCACAGTCAGGGCTGAATCCAGGAGTTGCTCCCACTGCTGCTCCAGTAGCTGAAACTTGGAGTCAATGCAGCCACAACCACAGCCACAGCAATGGCTGAGTTCAGGAGCCACTCTGGGTCCTGTTGTAGTGGTGTCTGTTTCTGGGAACTGCTCTTGGTCCAGATGTTGGTACCACCGTGACTAGGCTTGGCAACCTGGAGCTACACTGGATTCAGTGCCAGGGACACTGATCCGGACCCAAAGCAGTCCAGACACCTCATTTGCTGCAGCTGGGCCTGGAAACAGCGGTTGAAGCCTGGAGCCACACAAGCTTGGCAATAGGGTGGTGGAGGAGGGAGCTGGGGTATTGTAAGAAAACAGGGGTGTTCTTAGTGATTCTGGGGTCCAGGATGGAACCCCAGAATCACTGCCACCACCACCACTCTTCCAGTTCTGCCCATTGAAATCAGTTATCTGGTGGGTCTCGCAAGGCACAAGTAGCTATCATAAGAACATAAGAACATAAGAACAAGCCAGCTGGATCAGACCAAAGTCCATCTAGTCCAGCTCTCTGCTACTCGCAGTGGCCCACCAGGTGCCTTGGGGAGCTCACATGTAGGATGTGAATGCAATGGCCTTCTGCGGCTGTTGCTCCCGATCACCTGGTCTGTTAAGGCATTTGCATCATGGAGTTAGCTGCCTGAGCTCTGGTGGGATGGATGTGAGTGACCACAGCTACAGATCTGGCTGCCTGGATCCTGGATGAAACATCATGAGTGGCTAATATGGAGTTGACTGCCAAGCTTAGGACAAGGTGAGCACCAGTGCTGTTGCCATGAATGAGCAGTCCAAGCTCTGATCATGGCAGGTGCATGTGAAAGTGGTGGCAGCCTGCTTTTTTTCCTTTATCCCTGTCATAGTTAAAGAGTTGATGTGAGAATAAAAGGGAGGAAAGGAGAAGGATATCAGTTGCTTTGGATCCCCATGAAGGAGAAAGGTAGAGTTTAAATGAATAAATAAGTAAAGTGAATACAAACATATTGCTGATTGCATTTCTGGCTCTGGAAGTCAGGCCAAAGGACACACAGGGCAGAGGCTCCCAAATGCTCCAGTGTTGCCATTCTTTCTATCTCTTGCTCCTTGTTCAGTGAGTGGGATTGTTCCATGTAAAACAAACACTGGAACACTGGATAGAAAGTTATTTTGGGTGCATATTACAAAAAGTGGTAGACACTCCCACACAAGCAAGACAAAAACTATTGATAAAGATGAATGGTATGTATCATTTATTCTACAGTATATCTGTACAGGATTTTAAAAAGTATTTTCCAAGTGGTAGTCATGTTTTTAACTGCAGAAATTTAGCCAAATCGCTTTTTCTTCACATGTCAATAGAGTGATAAATAAAACTTCACCTTTTGTATTTTTGTGTGGTATGACATTGTTAAAATCAGAGGAGCTCATTCTACCCATACATTCTTTCCCCCCACATATTGTTGAATTGTAAGTAGGTTTCTTCTATGAAAAAGGGTTGGTTGTGCTCGGTGACCAAGGTTATCTTTATTGTAGCCACCGGCAGTCAACCTAATCCTGGCTCTTGACTCCAGACTGAATTGCAATAGCTTCTGTTTCCCAATCTCTATTTTCTTTGGACTTTTTTACTCAGCTGGAATTACACCTTCCAACTGGCATTCCAGCTACAATGTCCCTCTGCAGTTTGCTGAATCCTTGCTTTTGTATGTTTTTGCATGTGTTCTGTTGTTTTTATTTGGGAAAGAAAAATTTATTCATTCTTATGGTTGGCATAGGATTAATTAATTATATTTTGTTTTACAGACCAATTGTGGTTGGCCCTGTTATGTGGGGTTGGCAATCCCCACATAGTCCAGCCCTTCATCAAGACATATAGTGGTTTATATGTTAGTTGCCTTGAGAACCTACATGCAGTAAAGGAAATTTATAAAAAAAATGTTTACAAACTAATTTGGACGATTTCAATTGGAAGCCAAATAGTAGAATAAAACCCAGAGGCTTCCCTATGCTTTTGTGATCCACCCCAATCTCTGCAGCAATTCTTTCATGAAAAACAAAGTGAGCCTCAGTCAGAGTTTTAATGATTGCTGCCTCAAGATCAGAGAGTTTTCCCGTGATTTTACACATTCCTGGAAACCCAAGAAGTTATAATTTCAAGGGATTTTGGCCCTCACAATATAATAAAGTCATCCTGAAAGCCAGAATTTATGAGAAATGTAGTTTCCAAGGACTTTTGTGTTTTGGGAATCTTTATAGTGATGCTGGAATTCATATTGTTTATGCTTAGTGAAGGCTACACCAGCAATTCTCACAGCAACCACTGTTGCACCGAAGGACAGGGAACAAGTATGGATTTGTAGAAGTAATAAAGAAGATGAGCCTAAACTTCGGATATGTTGATGAAAAGGTCATAATGATGTTTTGAACTGTGGTTTGGGGGGTGTTTGTGTTATGCTCTGAACTGTACCAACCATATTTTATGTCCACATGACTTCATCCCAGCAAAGAGGTTTTTAGTTCTACTTTAGGTGCAAATATGTAGAAAAATGTCTGGCCATTTCCGCACGGGCCAAAAACGGCGGCCTGGGGACAGTAAAAACACCGCCCCCAGGCCGCCGTTCGCACAGGCGGCGCTGCTGAAACGCAGCAGCGCCGACCTGGCTCCCCTTCCCCTCCCTCAGGGCGGCGTCAGGCCGTCCTCAAAAACACCCCTTTAAAGGGGTTTTTTTTTGAGAAATCAGCGTGTTCCCCTGCAGGTAGCGAGCGGTTAGCGAAGTGCGCCGCCCGGGAGACACGCATGTTCCACCCTCGCTTACCTTGCCTTGTCCCGTGGTAGCCCTGCTGTCTTCCACCTAAGCCCACCCACGCTGTCCTCCGACCCCTGGAGGTCGGGAGGGCAAAGCGATGAAGCCAGGCGAAAAACGTTTAAGCAAAGCTGTGGTACAAGCTAAATAAACAAGGAACAAAGACAAAGGCGGATACATGCGGAGCCGCATCTCCTGCGCCGGCCTCCATCCCCACGCCAGCAGAATTCTTGCCGGCGTGAGGGCGTGAGGAAGAGCCTGTCGCGGAAAAAAAGAGCCTCTGTGAATTATCCCGAAGCCCTTATACAATAATTTCAATACTCTGCTGTATTGAAAACTGGTACCTGTGAGTCTGTTTATCTCATCCCTAAATGAATACTAATCCTTGTATAGATCCCTGGGGAACTCCAGAATTTACTTCTTTCTATTATGAAAACTACCAATCTGTTTAAAGCTACCTTTTGGTTTCTGTTTTTCACCCAATTTACTTACATAAAAGTGCTTAGATCTAAGCGTCTGGTCAGAATACCTTTTTGCAGCCCCTTCCTTCCTTCCTCCATGACATGACATTTTCTCATTCATGGTTATTACTATTAGCTCTGAGGGGAAAATATGTAACTTTTCCTCTCCCAGATTGAGCAGTGTGCTGAATTAGTACATTTCTAAAGACAAAAGTCCCTAGTGTTTTACTTTTAAAGAATATTTTCCCCTCTCTTCACTACCATGTTGCCAAGCAACACTTTACTAGTACCAACAGCTAGAAAACTAAAATCTGATGTAACCAAAAGAATTAGAAGAGAAGATTTTCTGAATTATCCCTTCATCATCTTCTAATGGAAAAGATTTTTCTCTCACAAATATAAAATAACAGTTTATGTTGTTCTTGTTTTACAATAATTTCCAAATATGAATGGTACCTGAACAGAACTGAAATGAAAGGCTTCAGAGAAGGAGCAAAAAAATGAATGTCACCATAACTCTTTTGAACTATGAATAAGGAATCATTCTGTTTGGAACATGAAAAATTCAAAAGGAAATGGACATTACAGATTCCTGAATTTGTTATATGTTTTATACACACATAAGTCCTCTTGAGTCCAAGAAATACACATTTGGTAGCTTTCCTGACACCACCTATAGAATTTTTTGCAATTATCAACTAATAATCTACCAGTGCATCAATTAAGTCAGCTTCACCTGTTTTGCTGTTGGTGGCCATCAAAGCCAAGTGGCCCTTGGCTGCATCATAAGTAAAAGATGAAGCACCCGCCATCTCTGCTTAGTGCTAGGCAGAATGGGGTACTTCAGAAGAAAGTGTTGGGTGGGAATCTTGTTTCATGACCAATAGTTCATGAGTAGACAGCCAAGGAGTGAAAGCCTGAGTCACCAAAAACAATCCTGGTAAGGTAAATGGCCAGTCCACTCTTTTTATTGGCCTGCTTTTCTCCCCTCTTTAAATGAGAGAAATAGCTTGTCTCCAGAACTAAATGCCACCATTAGATGTATTCTCTATAGCAGATTGTATTTGCATTCCACTCAGACAATATCCAATACTGTTGATGACTGCTGACTGAATAGGAGAGATGGTAGTCTGGCACAGTTTTAGGAGCCAATGAAGAGCTATTGATAACTGGTAGAACACAAACCATAAGAGCATCAGCCTCTTTTCACTGAACTTTTCACTGAGATATGCATTAAATGGATTTTTTTTTAAAAAAAAATTGTGTCTGATTGCTGTGATTTTATGTAAATGGTCACTAGTAGGAGAATGTTCATGTTTCAGACATTAGCCTTTAATAGAAACATTATTGGCAAATATTAATTCATTGAACATGAATAATTATCAGAATACTGAAATAAATATATATATGAGAACATACTTTTTAAAAGAGGAGGCAAATTTAAATAGTTTGCAAAATGAAATGGGAGCTTCAGAATCATCATGTTATATAGCAAGAGTGACCCAGACTCTATGGTGTGCAGAACACCCAAAACAGTTCCTATCATTTCAATAGCAGGGTGTGTGTAGCAGTACTCTATAACTGCATTTTTAAACAAAAATCTGTATAAGAAGCTATTTTCAGCAAATCCTCAGCATCTAAAACCTGACTGAGTTTAAAAAGCAGGTTGAGCATGTATTTAGTACAAGGGCTACTGAAAGGAAAATTCTCCCTGATGTCACTAAATTAAGACTATCTGGAGAAATGTACTGGAATGTTTATATAGGAAATGAGTAGTTATCTGGTTCTATGGAGTCCTAAATATATACTGCTTGGATATGTAAAAGATCAAGTGGTATTGTCAACAAAGGGAACTGAAGGAGAAGGGGGGGGGGGAGGGCTACAAACTCCTTTCCCTTCCTCTGCCCTCAACAGACACCGTGTGAGGTAGATGTGCCTGAGATCATTCTGAAGAACTGTGTCTGGCTCAAGGTCACCCTTCATGCGGAGGAGCGGGGAAACAAATCTGGTTCACCAGAAAAGAGTCAGCCACTCAGGTGAAGGAGTGGGGAATCAAACCCAGTTCTCCAGATTAGAGTCCACCTGATCTTCACCGCAAGAACCTGGAGAGCAACTGTCAAACGAAGTAGACAATTCTGGCACTGACGGGCCAAGGGCCTGATTCAGTGTAAGGCCATGTTGTGCTCAAATCTAAATTCGGATACCCGCACACATAGAACCCTTCATTCCCTCTGGCCCTTTCCGCATGGAGGCGGAAGGGCTTGGGTCGGCGTTTCTGACGCCAACCCGACGACACTGGGACCATCAGCATGGATGGTCCCAGAAAGAACCGGGAAGACGGCGCCGCTGGGCGCCGTCACCCGGTCGACTCACCTGCTCTCCAGCCCTCCGGCACGTCGCCGGGGTCTGGGGACACGCCTACCCCGCCCTGCGTGCCTGCTTCCGTGTCACAGAGCAGGGGGGCGTGTCCCAAGGCCCCGGTGACACGGCAGAGGGCCAGAGAACAGGTGAGTGAAGGCAGGGAGTGGGGGGGCGCCGGGAAGCAGCTGCGCCCCCAGTGCGAATGGCGGCCTGGGGACGGCGTTTTTGCCGTCCCCAGGCCGCCATATTCTCCCCTTGCGGAAACGGCCTAAGTAAGAAGAATGCACATCTGTGATCCTGCAGGAACCCAGGCATCTTATTTAAACAGTGGCCAATTATGCATAAGGTGTCCACTGCGTGATGCAGGCAAATATCCATTGCAGCAAGATTTCTTGTATGAACGTATTTCCTCAAGCCCCACTTTTACTTTAGTTTCCATTCTCTCTGTGGCATGAGACCACTTCTAACATGATTTTAATTTGCTTTACCACCAGAGCAGGACAGATTTGCCAGTGAGCACAGCTTTGCCCTGGACATCTTCCCTCCACTCATGACCAGCTTTCCCATTCCTTCATAGTGACATCCACACTTTCCTCCCTTGTCCCCCTCCATTCCATGCTGCAGGCTGCTCCAAGTCATAAAAAAGAAACTCACTTACACAGGCTTAGCCAAAACACACCGACCTCTAATTCTCATATTGATATATTGAGATATCTATATAACAATAACTGAGGGTGCTTGGAATAACAAGCCTCTCTGTCCTCTCATGGCAGCAGCAGCAGCAGCAAGAAGTGTGAGTGTATGGAGGGAAAGGGGAGAGAAATCAGCTCTAAGATGGTCCCCTTCTTTAACAGCCTGTGGCCCAGAAAATTCCTTTGCAACTTTCATTTCAGAGGGAAGGGGGTATTTTTGGAACAGTAATATTGATATAATGGGCTAAGCTGAGTGTAATGAGATCTGTGCTTTTAATGATTACATGATGGGTGGAGTTAAGGAAACCAGCCCTGGGAGAGTTCTCCAAAGAAAAGCTGCATGGAAGGAGCCTTCTTGCATGTAAACAGAGAAATATGAGGAGAGCCCACTACAAGCCCACAGCACAGAGAACAGCCTCGATGTAAGAGTCCCATGCATAGTAGACCAGTGCTTCTACATGTGCAACAATAGCATTTCAGTACAGCGCCAATTTGGACATATTAGAGCTTTAATGATTTATACAAAGCAGCTGAGATCCTAGTTTAAATGAGATGTTGAACCTGTTAAAAAAGGGTACATTTTTAGCTTTTGTGTAATTGGCTAGCCCTCCATCCTTGTCAGAGAGCGAAGGTGAAAACATTTTGTCCAGTCATTTTCAGCTAGGTAACCTAGCAGAGTGACAGATTCCACAGAGTACTAGAACAGCTGGTTGTAAAAACCTGTTTCTATTCTGCAGTTCTTTTCTTGACACAGCCCCCATCTCCATTTCTTTGCATCATTCCTTGAGATCTCAAGCTGGAGAAAGATGCAAAGAAAACTCAGGGCACATTCACACACCCCAGGGTGCTTTCAAAACCGAACTGTCAGACATACCAGCAAATCAAGTTGCTGAAGCCTTTTAGTCTTGTCCCTCCCTTCCAGCTATATTGCTTGCTGTCTCTATGTCCTTCATTTTTTTACTTGGGAAAACTAATGAAGTACCCTGCAGCTGGAGGAGGATGAACAGGAAGCAGTAATGAGTGACAGAGCCAGCATGGAGGGACAAGGCCCAAGGACTTCAGTCAGTATTGAGTGTGCTGGCATTTCTCACATTTCAAGTTTAGAGGCTAGACTCAGAGCACTATGATTGCTCTGTAATCTTATGTCTGACTCAGCTTCTATTGACCTCTGTGGGGACTTCTTTGCATGTAGATTTTTGAAGTCAACATCTGCTTCATTGCTCTGAGTGAAGACGTTTGACCCACTTGGGAGAAGGAAAGTGCATGCATGTACAATGGTAGCCTGCTGTGTTGCACTGCCTCAGGCAGGATCATAAATTGGTGGCTGTACATTCAGCTTCAGAAAGGAAATGCTTGCTTCTTTCAGAACTCCAAAATCACAAGATTTCTCTGTGTATTTATTCAAGTTGGTGGAATTTTCCTTAGAAACCTAAGCATTGGAAAGAGGAATTTCACTGGTGTAAACGATTTTTAGACATGTAACATTAGCTGGAGGAATCTGATGGACAGATAGAAAGTCAATGGAGGAAAAGTAGTTAGGCTTGCAAGTTAGGTATGAACAAGGTCACTGAAGCCACAGGTGAGAATTGATGGATTTTAGCTACAGCTATTCCACATACCAACAGACAGGGCTGCTGCTAGTCTTTTTTGTGGGATGAGAAGCTTGAATTGAAAATCAGTGGTTTCCTCACAAACAATAGACACTTCTAGAATCCTTTGGCTATATTTTAACATCTCTAAATCGTTAGTGTTAGAAATATATATATATAGAAATATATATAGAAATATATATAGAAATATATATCCCTATATATATAGGGAATATGTGCAAGAACAGTTATTTTTAAGTTCATAATATTTTGCTCACATTTAAACATTTTTTTAAAGTTATTCTTCTCCATCTTCCTTAAGAAACACTTCTATGCATATAGGAGCTAATGGGTTGTCAGAGAAATACAACAGAATAAGCCAGGTTTCAGAAACCTAGGAGTGACAAGAATAACATTACATTCTTCAATAAAATCACACTCTTTAAGTATGGTGTTTCAGTGGACTTAGGTTTCTTTGAAACATTTTCACCTGATCCAGAAGAACTATTAATGCACAGAAATCAATTCTTACAATATTTATTTCCTATTTAAATCACTAGGAAACTGAATTCCTTCCTCCCCAACTTTAAGATCTGGTAGTACAGATAACATGTCTGCTGAGCGTGAGGTAGCAAGCATGGCAGAGGGTCTCAATAGAAACATATATTTTTCCCTTGATCTCTTATGTGAACCTTGACCTTTCCAAATATTTAGTTATAAAATATCAAACATATATCCAAGTAACAATTCACCTCTCATGGTGCAGGAAATATCAAAAATATAAAGATCACTAAGTTCACAATTGTTATGGTGGCACTTTTAAAGTAGAAAGACCTATTGATTAACTGTCCATTGATTTTGCAATGTATTGCTATAAAGTACAACTTGAAGAAATGATAAACTCTTATAAAAATGCACTTCAGAACAGAAGAGGTTGTTTATCATCAATGGCATGTAGGTAAGGTTGACATGCATCTTCTGTATTACAGAATCACCTCTCATTTCTGAACTACATTTCCCTATAGAGAATAACACACTACTACTTTTTCAGTCTGCCAGACTTCACAAAACTGGCAACATAGCTTTTCATTTGCAAGATTCTTTCTGCCGTCCTTTATCAAGGCCCTTCTTGAGAAATACTCCATTCCATGTTAGGGCTGCCAACCTCCAGGTGGGGTCTAATGATCTATTGCAATTACAATTGATCTCCATACTACAGGAAACAATTCCTATAAGAAAATCGATGCTTTGGATGGTAGACTTTAAGGCATTATACTCCACTGAGGCTCAACCCTCAAATCTCTAGGAATTACTCAAACCAAACTTGGCAACTCTACTGCACATAGCTGTCAGAATTGTTGCTGTTCATAGTCTTCTGGTGAATTCTGAAATATCACAGTGATATCCCTACCAGGATACTGTAGCTTCTGGACTCAGAAGCTCATCTTCTTGTGTCCCACTAATCCTATCTTTTGTTACACGCAGATGGAAGTCTCTTTCCTCTCTGCACTGAATACTCTATTATGGCCCATGAGATAATGAATGTCTCACTTATCCGTGTTTCATGCCATTCCTCAAGCACATCAGACTCTTTGGACACCCTGTCAGTTGCATTTTGATTGACCATTACTTGATTCCCCAGAATGATTCAGATATCTTTTTCCCCCTAGCAACTTTGAAGCAACAAAATTATTCTTGGAAGAAAAATGTTTACAGGAGAATTACAGGAGAATAGTCACATTTTTAATACAAGTTGCTCAAATTTTGAAGTATAGACTCTTAGTGCTGCCTTATGTACAGTCACTCCAGTTTAAACTCTCATATTTCAATAGAGTAAGTTTGTATAGGATTGTATTGTTAAACTTGTAGGCATCTTGATCCCTTTGATTTTAGCAGTTCAAAAATATGAAATCCCATAAGCTGACAAATATTTACCAGCATTGTAGGAATGAGATAAGAATGGTAAAAACCTGAGATAAGAATGATTAAAAAAACCATTTTTGGGGGGAATCCCATCCCTGAAGTGAGTTTGCTGTGCGTTATTTTCCCTAAAACGGGGTATTCAAGAATCGCACTAACCACGATTCTTTTTTGAAAAATCCCGGGTTGCAGCAACTTCCGAGCAAACAGCCTGGCAGGGAGGCACTTTTTTGCCACACATTCTTTTAAAAAATTTTCCTGGTGCCCATCTGCACAGCCCCGCAGGTACAAAGGGTCATGACATCAGACAGCACGGCTGTGAGGGTTCACTCATGCATGCCTGCACAGCTACGCATCAAAGGGAGGTAAATATATATATATGTGCCTCCATGGAAAGGCGCATGCTCCATTGCTGTGGGAAGGCCAGCCATGGCTTGCTGTGGGAACGGCCCGGGGCTATGCCAGGTTCATTTATCCCAGCTGCAACTCACATTATATTTGTTGTGCGGAAAGGGCCTAAGGGAGATCAGATGACCAGTTCCATAGGAGTGCATACTTTTGATGAGATTTCCTCTCCAGTTCTTTCCCCACAAATGTTACAGATGCAAACACAATACCACAAATGACAGAAAAGTTAATAGAAATAAAGCATTCAAAATAACTCATTTGAAGGCCTTTAAAAATCAAATGATATGCTTTTTGTAATGAAGAAAGCTGGCATTTATAATTTTTATTATTCAAAATTATTAATTGGCATGCTGAAATGTGTTTTAGGAGTGCTTGCGTTACTTTTTTTTCTCCACACAGTCTATTTTTTTATACTGTGGATGTGTGCTAATGTGGTCAAGGAGGTCAGGGAGCACAAAGAGTTGAGGTGTTGAAGAACATGCTGAGAATGCAGAATATAATCAATACAGCTGAATATAATCAATTCCTTTGAAGGCATTTATTTCTACAGACAGTTTTTGGATTTGTTTTGTCTAAGCACAGCTTTGGGTTACACCAACATTCTAGTCCGATGCTCAGTATTTTGCAGTTCCACTGGAAAGATATAGGCATCAAATATTTATGACCATCTGCAAAAATGAACTCAGTTTAGAAAATTTTTTAAAAAACACATTTTTTTCACATATCAAAAGCAACATTTATATTAGTTTAGTTAAATATATGTTGATTAGATTAAAATGTATCATTATGAAAAGTGCCAGGCTTACCGAAACAAAACACCATCAGTTTCACCGACAGAACAGCAAAATATGAAGAGGCAAGAGATTGAGATTGGTTTATATGCAGGGAGTTTAGCAAGATGTAAACTATTTGTATGAAAAAGAAGCTGCTAAAATTCATTTTTGCCATTCATTTTATGTCAGACAAGGCAGAAATATTGGTAATACCCAGGCGCTGTGTTTTCATATATAGTTACATGACTGAGATATATGACTGAGTTTACAGATATATGATTGAGTTTACAGAGTTTACAGAGTTTGTTTACAGAGTTTACAGAGTTTGTTTTCTTAGATATATTGCTTAAAATTGCTTAAGATATATTGCTTAAAATTATATTGCTTATATTGCTTAAAATTATATTCACTATTCACTATTGCTTAAAATTATATTCACTATGGCTGTTTCCGCACGGCGGTCCCAGAACTGCCGCATGAACGGTCCCAGAACTGCCCAGGACGACGGCGCAGAGGTGCTCTGTCGTCAGGGCAACCTACCTGTCCTGCGGCCCTCCGGCACGTCGCTGAGGCCAGGGGACATGCCCCCCTGCCCTGCACAACTGCTCCGGAGTCGCAGGGCAGAGGGGGCATGTCCCCAGGCCTCGGTGACGCGCCGGAGGGCCGCAGGACAGGTAGGTCGCCCGGACATGGGGGGAGGGAAGGCGCCATGGAGCCACTGCCGTTTGCACAGCAGTGGTTCCAAGCCGCCATTTCCTAAAAACCTCGCTGAGCAAGCAAGGTTGGGAAACGGCGGCCTCGCGCTGCGTGGGCGGAGTGAGGGCGGCGCGGCTGCGAAGCAGCTGCACCCCCTTTGCGAACGGCTCCCTGGGGACGGCGTTTTTGCCATCCCCAGGTCGCCGTATTCCGCCCGTGTGGAAGGAGCCTAAGTTTTATATATGTGTGTGTGTGTGTGTGTATACACACACACACACACACACACACACACACACACACACACACACACACACACACACACACACACACACACACACATATATATATGAGCAGTCTGACTTTAACTCTCAACTTTTCTCAAGCAGACATTTCTTGTCAATATTATTATCAAGTATAATTATTTTGAAAGGGATCCTTACAACCACCTGAGAAGTGCAGGAATATGAGTAACTCAAATCAGGTTTTTTTAAAAAGTATGCAGGGAAAGGGCGTGGTCCCCTGGCAGTAGCAAAGAGACATGAATAATGGACGAAGACAGTTATTCCTAAGAGAGGAGAAAGAAAGGAGAGCGAGTTTGCAGCATTATACACAAGCAGAGAATAAAAATTAAAAAGCTGAAGCTGAGAAAAAGCAAGTTCAGCTGAGGCAGCCCATGCCAGTTTGTTAAAAGACAGAATGAGAGTTCCTGGCTGCTAGTTATCAATGGACTGTTCTGTTTCTTTGGATTTTGTTACTTGAGGTGTGTGAAAACCAGATTATATCCAATAAAAATTTCCATTGCACTGTATGCATCTCCATGTAGGATACATAATATATCTGCCTGACAGCTAGGGTTGCCAGCATCAAAGTGGGAAATTCTTGGAGATTTGGAAGCTGAATCTGGGGAGGGCATTGTGTAAAGAAGGGAGGAAGCTTAGCAGGAGTGCTGTCATAGATTCTGCCCTCCAAAGTTGCCATTTTCTCCAGAAGAACGAATTCCTGTAGTCTGAAGATCAGTTGCAAATCTATGGTGGTTTCCAAGGTTCATTGGAAACACTGCTAGTAACTGAAGATTTGAAAAGTTCATTACATAAACAATAAAAGTAAAGCAGCTACACAGAATACCTTCCCTACAGGAATGGTAGTAATTGTTTCTCCATCTAAGGCTACTTCCATTCAAGAGTGGAAAAGTCACTCCCGCTGTGGAACCAGAGAGCATGGTGGGTGGATGTCTTATCATCCTGTCATTCACTGCCCTCTCCATCACTTGCCCTCCAAAAATGGCAAGGTGATGACTGTCATGTGCTCCCCTTCATATGGCAACACCTTCTTTCCCCCTTTAAATGGTGGAAAATATGAATTTAAAGGTGAGGGATGTTTAACTCTGCCACCTTTCTGATTGGCTGCAGGAAGAGCCTCTACATGGATGCTATGCTTGCAGCCACCCTGCAATTTTCCCTTTTAGTAAGATCAGCAGAGGTCTTTTGTTTGATCTAGCTCAAAGTTGAAAAGCTAGATATTGTGCTCAGAATGAACACTATGGTGGATTCTGCACAGCAGAAATAAAATGTCTTTAGGATTGGTTGTGGTGGGTTTTCTGGGCTGTGTGGCCATGGTTTGGTTATACACTGTGTTCAGACTTCTCTCTGTGATATACCTCTGAAGATGCCAACCACAGATGCAGGTGAAATGTTCGGAACAAGATCTACCAGACCACGGCCACACAGCCCAGAAAACCCACCATAACCAGTTGAATCTGACTGTGAAAGCCTTCAACAATACATTGTCTTTAGGATGTTTTTAAAATATCCATTTTGGCATTTTGTGTTCACACAGCACAGGAAAACACAAGTGTTGCCAGCCAAAACAGATCTTTTTTCCCCACCTGCTGCACAGCTCTTGTCAGTTTCAGTTACACACACCATTTTGTGCTGCAGCAGATTCTCACTGAAGATTCTCCATGGAGGTTTCCTCTGCTTGCAGCTCATCCGAGCATGATATCACTATAAAAGGTAGATGAATAGTTTGTTTTGTCCACCAATTCCATGCACATGTCATTTTTCCTTTGTTGGGGAGTGGGAGTGGGGGTGGGATGATTGTGAAGCTATGGCAACACAATTACAGGAGATGCAATATGCACATATTTGTGTCACTGTAGCTTCACAGACAAGCCCCTAAAAACAAAAAATCAACACAGGATCCCTAGGTTCAACTTTATTCAAATATTTTTTACAGAGAAATTGTGCACGAATGAGATCCAAGCAGAGAAAACTTTCTTGGGGAATCTTCACAGAGAATCTGCTGCAGCCCACAAAATGGTGGTTGTGAGCAGAAAATATGAAAGTAAGAGGTTTGGATGGGAAAAAATAAAATTTATTGTCGAAGGCTTTCACGGCCGGAATCACTGGGGTGCTGTATGGTTTCTGGGCTGTATGGTCATGTTCTAACAGCATTCTCTCCTGATGTTTTGCCTGCATCTGTAACTGGCATCTTCAGAGGAACTGATGTAGGAAAGGAAAGCAAGTGGAGTATATATACTGTGAGGTCAATAGGTGAGGCAATCTGTAGAAGTAGCTTGGCATGTGAGTAACAATGAAGTCTGTAGCCTGTGAGTCACAATGCAGATAGCAAGGTCAATAGGTGAATGCATCTGAATAGAAGTAACCTGGCCCTTGTTCCCTTTGATTGCTATTATCTATAGTTGCCCTTAGTTTGTGTGGAGCTGATTAGCCACTGTCTTGATTCTAGTGTTTTTCAACACTGGCAGCCAAATTCTGTTCATTTTCATAGTTTCTTCCTTCCTGTTGAAATTGTCCATGTGCTTGTGGATTTCAATCAGATCCTCTGAAGATGCCAGCCACAGATGCAGGCGAAACGTCAGGAGAGAATGCTGCTAGAACACGGCCCGGAAACCACACAGCACCCCCCAAAATAAAATGTTTCCTGCCTGCTTTTGTCTGCTCAGCAGGCATGAAATGTATTCACCCTGGATTGGGAAAAAAGATCACAAGTTTTAATGATTTTTTAAAAACCTGGGTTAAGAGGAATAAAACGGGCTGCAGTTATTTTGGGGGAGAGAGCTGTGTGAAGTTCTTCACCAAAATGTGTTTTATAATGTCCACAGGAGTGAGTGCTTATTGTTTATACAAAGAAAAAAGGGAGTATGTAGCATGAAGATCTAGCAAAATGCCTGCCCCCTGTTGTTGGCTACAATACAATATATTTAGCCGAAATTTGGTCTTTCAGTTCCAAACCAGAGTAAATATTTTTCACTTTGCATGTAAATACATTTTAAACTCCAGGGTCTGAAAAGGAACATCGGGGTTAATGATATCATCCATCCTCTGCTGGGGCTTCTTAAAATGAGTTTGCAAATATATCTGACTTTACTAAAATATCCTCCCTAGTGCTTCTGACTGGTTTAGCAGTCCTCAGAGTATATTTTATTCAGGAGAGTAAAACATGCTGGAACCTGAGACTTTTGTGAATAATAAATTGACTTTGCCTGGCCTTTTAGTTCATTATGAATCTTTTAAAAGGTTAGTGTTCTTTTCTTGTCTCTTTCTGCAACATTCATTAATTTTCTGTGAGGCAGGAGTCTGATACAGAAATACATAGTCTGAGCCTGAGCATTCTGTTTTGCATTTGATGTCTGCATGACTGTTAATGTACAAAGGCTGTAGTACTAAGAATGTTTAGCCCCACTGAACTAAAGAAAATTTTCTTCTGAGTAGACTTGCTTAGGATATTAGATGGTGATAGATACATCCTGGTTTTTAGTGTTGCAAGACTGCCAATTTCCTTCATATCCCTTCACCAAATATAGATGCAGGAAGCTTAAATGTATGGAAAGATTTACAGCAAGAATGGGCAACTCACAAGCTTAGTTCGAGATTTTGGTCCTGTCCACACAACCTTTAAGACATCATAGAAGATGTATTTTTTTAAAAATGCCTGTTTGTTTTTTGGTCGGACAAGCCAGACAAATATAGACTGTGAGGCGAGTGTGGGGGTTTTCTTCTCCTGCCTGCTTGGAAGGCTTTTTAAAAACTGAAATGGAGGCATGCACAGCTCATGGGAAGAGGGAAAACTTTCTCAGTGCTGTGCTCACACTTCCAACATACATTTGAAAGGTTTTTTTAATACATTTTTGCCAATTTTTCCAGTGACAAACACCAACAAATAAATCATTTTATAAAAATTCTACTTCAGACAGTACTTAAAGTTAATTCGAGACCCTTTAATTACACATTCTCCTATTGTTCCATTTGTATATTGTATCCAAAATTCACAGCCCATTTTGTCATACAATCTTTCACTCCTTTTTCAAATCTCAACAAAAACTTGTATATTTGGCAATAACATGATCATCATATGAACACAATTCAACATCAATTTTCACAGTTTACTGCAGAGGAGAATATCTTGAAGCAAAGAAGCGGACCAGACTTACCGGGTCCGCCATTGCCGCCGGGGGAAGGGCGCCGCGTTGGCTCCCTCCCCTTCTCCTTTCCTGCTGGCCGCTGCGCCGCTGGGCTGCTCTGCGCAGGCGCTGGGCGGCGCAGCCCACTGGTCGTGGGCCGGCAGGGTCGCAGGCTCCTGATGTCAGCCCCTCCCCCCGTCACCGCCCACAGCCTTTATAGACTGGGGCGGGCCACGTGTCGGCCTCTTTTGTCCTCTGCCACCTGATCAACCCACCCACCCTCCCTGTTTTCTCTGTTGGATTTGCTAATTGTTAAATTGTTCTTTGCGTTTGCACATGTGGGACTGATCCTTGGCCAGGTTAGCTGCCTGCTAACCATTTTGGGAACCTCCCTATGGGGTTTTGGGTGGAGCAAGCCAGGGCTCTTACCGCCCAAGCGTGGGCTGAGCTGGCTTGCGCCCCACAGCGAATGGGGGAAAATTTTCAGGCAGCGGTCTACCACCCATCTGATATTTCCCCCTCATTGCTTCCAATTTCATTTCCTCAAACACGCGGGTTTGAGGAATCCCGGGTTTGGGGGACAGCCTTTTGGGCTGCCCACCACAAGGATCAGACCACATGCTGCGCCTTACGCTCGCTATTCTGTCAAGCCAATAAATTTATGGCAATGGCCATTTTTTATACCACAAATAAAGTGTTTGTCTTTTGTAACTGTTGCCTTGTTTGGTTCATGCGGCAAGCTATCTCTCCCTCTGGTGGCAATGCGAGTTGCCACCTGTACTCTAATTGCAGGAGCTCCAAAAATATGAAACAGTACAATTTCAACCCAAAACAATCAAAATAAATCTCACTGCATTTCAGAGTAGCTGTGCAGTTGTAGCTGCCTGCCCCCCACCCCACAATAGTTCCATGTACTAGAATATGGGGGGATTGCCTCTGAGAAGGAGTCATGAAGATCTTAATGGAGAAGAAAATAAATGGCATGGCATCACATCAATATTGTGAAGATTCTTTTATTTTTTAGTTTAATTAGCTCAATATTTTTAATTAGTTAATTATAGTTAATCACAGACAAATACAGAAATACGCAATGTTATCATAAGCAGAGCAAGGATTGCCCTGATACTTTCTCATATAACTCAATTATACAATGAAAACAAACTTGCAGACATGTAAGCATGAGGGCTTAGTTCCCATCCTTAACTCTATATAAAAACTGGAGCATTATAATGTGAATGACTAGCTGTGTTTCACTAATCATCTGAAAAAAAGGTATAGTAACTTTGGAAAGCCCTTGTTAGGAATTGCTCTAGGGACATAGTTCTTGTTGTTCCTTGCTAAATATCAAGTGCCAACAGAAAAATCTGAGAACCTATAAAATCTCTAAATGTGTTTAATTGCTGGAAGTTAAAGTTTAGTACTTTAAAACTGACTGTTCTAGTCTGAAATTGTGTGTATTTTAACATTACTTTGGCAGGTACATTGGCTGGAAATGTGGGATAGAAATAGCTACATATTTAGTTAGTTTATCTGTTCTCAGAAGAATCTTTATTTCCCAGGTGAATCTATAATTTCTGTGTTTTTTCAAAGGCTTTCACGGCTGGAATCAACTGCCTGTTGTGGGTTTTCCAGGTTGTGTGACTGTGGCCTGGTAGTTTTTGCTCCTAACATTTCACCTGCATCTATGGCTTAGGCCGTTTCCGCACGGCCGCCATGCACCCCCACGTCGCCAAGAGTTCTGCCGGCGTGGGGGCGCAAGCCCGTTCGCACGCAAGCATGCGAGCAGGCCAAGCAGAGGCCCCCGCAGGAGAGGCGGCTCCGCACGGAGCCGCCTCTTCCCCCTTCTCCGCCCCACTCACGACCTTTAAAGGGTTGTTGTTTAGGGCGGCCTGACGCCGCCCTGGGGGGGGAGCGCAGTCAGGTCGGCGCTGCTGCGTTGCAAACGGCGTTGCCTGTGCAAACGGCGGCCTGGGGGCGGCGTTTTTACCGCCCCCAGGCCGTCGTTTTTGGGCCTTGCGGAAACGGCCTCTCATGTTCAGAGGTATGACTCGGTAAGTTATATCTCTGAAGATGCCATCCATAAATGTGGGCAAAATGTTAGGAACAAAAACTACCAGATCATGACCACACAGCCCAGACAATCCTTGACAGTCAATTGCTGTGTTGTTGTTGACTGTTCTGTGTTTCTAACTTGCTAAACATCAACATTCACTTTAATATCTAGTAGGTATCCTGAAAGTAATACATTATTTATTTTCATTCTCCTCTACCTCAAGTACTAAACATGCCTATACAGAATCTCTTCCTAAAAGAGTTCCAGAGGGGTAACCTTATGAGTCTGTTGCTGCAAAAATTAAAAAAAGAAGTATAGTGGTACCTTAAAAATTAACAGAACTTTATTTCAGCATGACCTTTCACAGACTAAAGCTGTAATCTGAAGGACACTTGCCTGAAAGTAAGCACCAGTGAATAAAATTAGACTTTTCTTCTGAATGAACATGCACTATCTTGTTAGGCTTTAAGGTGCCACAGCTGATGCTTATTTTTATTGAAAGAAAAGCCTTTAATTTAAACAAAGATCTATGCAGACATTCTGTGCCATTGTTAGTTTTGGCCTCACCAGCATTCTTGTAAATTATGAATATTTCTGCTCAAACTTTTTTTAAAAAACTATTTTACCTAATAGGAATGTATTCTGTTTGCAAAGTGTGTTGTAATTGCAGCTAATTCTGTGAACTGGAGGTGAAAGTGATAGCCTGGCAGACAATTTAGCACTCCTTAGAAAGGCTTCTAAAATGCATTTTGGTGAATGTTGTCTTTTGTTACTGTTCCCAAATATCCCTTATTTTTCACAGGAGAAAGCTCATGCAGTCATTTACAAAAGAAAACTATATTTGCTTCTGGCTTACACAAAGCTGGGAAATGGAATCTGGATGGGAAGAGGTAAAAGAAGGAGGAGGGAGATGGAAAAAGTTCTAAAATAGCTTTCCTTATAATTATACTTTATGTGTCCACAGCGTGTGTTGTTCTTGACAATGTTGTGTGCACCATTATTGGAGGGGGTTGGGTGGAATTGCTTGTTGAACTTTGTTTCTAGGTCTATCTTCAAGCATTATATTTAGAACTTTATTGTTGAAGAATCTGTTGTCTATGGAGGGATTATATACTTTTGGACTGTAGCCCTGAAATAGAAAACTACATAATTACACAGACATATAAAAATTTCTGGGAAAACAGAAAAATTCTAATATTTAAGATAAATGGTTACAGTAGCAGCCTGGGGGAAGTCAGAGGGTGAGCAACCAGCCATGGTATAGCAGATTACCTTCTCCCCTGGTCTCAGAGGTACAGTTAAGTAATTCTTGATTTTAGGGGCCCCTTTGCATTAACTCTTCACAATAATCCATACAATAAACTTGAAGAATGAAAGTGACAGAATAAAATGGAATTGAACGGGGCAAATTTTGTCCAGTTCTAGCTGCAGCATGCATTAGTGAAGGCTACTGAACTAGGATGGCTGAGGCCCTGAACAATTGCCTTAAACTGACTCTGGCAGCTCTGCAGACTGTGCTCAGCTTTATAATAGGCAATCGCAACAGCCAGGTAGAAAGATCCAAACTGTTGATTGTGAAGTCAAATGACTCAGGTAGTGTGGATCTATAACTGGCTAGAAGCAGTCACTGCTAGCACATGCATCGATGTTAACATTAGATTCATTTAATAGGAGATCTAGGGTTGCCAGACAACCAACAGGGAACAGGAGAAGGAATGAGGCCATGCATCTCTAGGAATCTCCAGAAACTCTATGGTTTCTAGCGATTCCTAATGAATCATGGTGTTTCTTCCAGGAGATGTGAAACCACCAGCTACTGTGGTTTTTATTTTTTTCCCTGTTGGCTGCTAAAGTGACAGTAACCTTAGTTATTATTCCCTTTTGTTCTTTTTTGCCACTGTGAATAGCTTTGCCTTGTTCATTTTTGTTGCTTCTTTTACTTACTTATTTACAATTTTATCTCACCTTAAGCTCTAAGATCTCAAAGAGGGTCACAACACAACATCCACAAAAGTAATATCATCCAATAACCTAAAAACAAAACATGCAAGAGCAATGTACAGATGCACAAAGATGTTGAAAAAATGATTGAATTTTATAACAGTAATGAAAAAGCTTCATGGCACTTTGAAGACCAAGACATTATTATGACATATACTTTTGTGACCTAGGGGACAACAGCATATGCAGTCAGCAGAGAGATTTATAACCAATCATACCAACAGCAGAAGAGAAGAGAAATAAGATATTACAAAGAGAGACCAGAAGGTACAGTTATCCAGTACAGTACATGTTACATTACAAGGCACAGCACAGGCAAAAATGCAATCTAGTAAAAAAAATGCCATTGTCTTACCTGGAAAACTCATAAAAGTATGGTTTTGTTCTGTTTTTAAAATGTTGCTACTCCCTGATGCTATGTACTTTCTTTCAAATGAGGGCTTGTTTCCCAATGAAAACAAGGACTTCTGCTTTCAGAGCATAACTTTCATTCCTCACTCTTCCTGTGAGAACCTGAGATCCCCCTTGAAATTCATTTTAGGGGGGCATTTGGCACTGCTGTGGAATAGAGAAGTTGGGGAAATCATGGTTCTGCAAATGGAAGTCCTTATGCCTGTGGGAATGCATACCCAATACAGAATAACTCTTATCACTCTTCCCCTCCCATTACTAACAGGTTTGACACAAGTGTCCCATTGGCATATGTAATCCACTGAAAGATGTCAGTTCTTGTGATTCCCCCACAAATTTAGTCAAGCTACACCACCTGTGCGCACTATTATTTAATAATGTTACTCTTATGTCTGGTAAAGGTGTTTATTGATGCCACTATAATAGCAATTAGCATCACTATGCAGTCACATTATGTGTTGGGGGGGTTAACAATCCCCATAAATGGTAACTGTTTTGATATTGCAATACATATCAGTTCATGCTCTTGAGTGTGCTTGCTGTTCTGCTGGCACAGTGCTCCATTGGATCAGGCTGCTTGTTTGGCAAATGTCTCATTAGAAGGTCATAAATGTGTGGCTGGAATGTAGAGGTGCTGACAGCTTTCTCATAAAGATATTATCCTAATATAGATGTGGCAGTGAAATGAAATTGGAGGCGAGATAACATGGACCAGTAATTGAATAATCTGCAGAAAGAAATGCAAATAGCCTGAGCTTGAAATAATATAGCAAACGAATGAAAATATCGGTAGAGCAATGAGACTGCCAATACTAAAGACTGAGCCATTAGCTTCCTCTTCAGATTTAGATTGATTCTAATTGCAAACATAAGTCAGTTTGTTGTATTCAGGTTTTATTTATGATCGGCTCTGATTACACAAATTATGACAAATGAGAATTAGGTAGCAATAAGTCCTGCAATACGCTCTGTGTTGCTAGGTAACTAGCCAGCATTACTTCAAACCATCCAGTCAATGAGGGCTAAGTGAAATAGCTCAGTCATTGTGCCATTTGCTTCCTTCTCTTTAGACCTTGATGCTAAATATTTTTTTTCTGATGGATTTTGCTTGTTCTTATATTTTCAACAAGAGCTTGTGTCTGGAGTTAGTGCTCCAGAAGCATGATTGGAACAGCAGGTCTGGGCACAGCTGGTCTGGTGTTTGAAAACTGTGAATCTGACAGTTAGAAGCCCCACATGTGGTCAGGTTGTTCTAGTGTCATGGTGCTCTCCCAGCCAAGCCTCATCAGGGAAAGAACAATGAAACAGGCTATTGGAACACTTTTCCTCCTTAATAACAACGAAAAGCACTCCTGAAACACTGCTTTAGGGTCTTTATCTGTTACTTCAGAAAATAGCTGACTGGCTCCAAAGGGTTGTCAGAAATTCTGCTGATACTTTTAAAAATGCTCTGAAAATGAATTTTGAATTTACAACTGTAAATCAATCAAAACAGAACTTTTATTTTATGGGAATGGTGATAAAGTTCATCACTTCCTATTTTAATTATTCTAAATCGATATTTTTTTTAAAAAAATGATTGTTTTTTGTTTTTAAAGACTGGACCCCTATCAATTGGCAAAGGTGTTAGACAAGGATGCATTTTATCTCTCTATCTCTTCAATCTATATGGAGATAGCTGGATTAGGTTCAGATGAAGGTGAAGTGAAAACTGGGGGAAGGGGGAACAACATTTACAATTTGACACATGCCAATGATACCACATTACTGACTGAAAACAGCAGTCATGATGCAACTATTGGTGACAGTTAAAGCAGAAAGTGTCAAAGTAGGACTATGGCTGAACATCAAGAAGGCAAAATAAATTACTAAACTTTACTAAAATTACTAAACTTTAAGGTCGACATTACTAAATTTTAAGGTTGACATGAGGAAATTTTACTAAACTTTATGGCTGACATGAGGAAACTAAAATTATTCAAGACTTTCCATTCTTGGGCTCCATCATCAACTGAAAATGAGACTGCAACCAAGAGATTGGAAAGGAACTGAAATTGGGAAGGGCAGTCAAGAAGGGCCTGAAAGAGAATCTTAAGTATAAGAATGTATCACTAGCAACTAAGATCAAGTTAATTCATGCCATAATATTCCCCATTATTATTTAACAATGCAACTCAGAATGGGGCTGCTGAAGGGACTTATGGAGGCTGTGCAGGCCTATGCTGGTGGATTTGCCTCCCTGGAGCCCTTACCCCAGCACAGGGGCAAATATGCCAGTGGGTGGCCTCTATAGCCCTAAGGATAACCAGATGCAGCTCCAAGCATCATGTATTTGTTCCTATGCTGCTGCCAACCCCATCAGTGCAGCGGGAACAAGGTAAAAGCATTCCTGTGGATGCAGACAACCTTAGTTGGTTTCCATCCCAGGTCTGTTGCAGTTGTGCCACAGCCCCAATCCCGGGACTTATGCCTCCCTTTTGGGATGGTTAACATTCATTAAGACCTACAGAGAGCTTCCAGTGGCACTGGGGTTGTTTTATTTTTACCCTCCCTGCACCACCAGAAAGCCAAGGCCCCCCTAGTCAATTGTGGTGGCCAAGGCGCCCCTACTCAACTGGTGCCCAGGGTAAGAGCTCTGGCTTGTCCCACCCTTGTAACACCCCAAGTTCTGTGTAAAATCAAACCTGAACTGTCCCTAAAAGCTAAAATGACAAAACTGAGGGATGTAGGTATAGATTTTTATGGGGGCTTTGGGGGGCAGGGCCACACCCCCACCCACCCCATCCTCGGCCTTAGTGCTTATAAAAGCAGCTCTCCGAGGCTGGGGACTGCAGACTCCCCTGCCACACTCTCCCTTGCCCCCCCCCACCAGCTGGTCTCCCAGTCAGCGTCTGGCAGCCCAATCTGCCCTCCCCTCTGGGCAGAGGCATAGCTAGGGAAAATGGAGCCTGGTGCAAAATCTGGGCAGCTGCTGTGATGTTGGAATCCACCCCAAAATAGCATCACTTTCAATGGTGTTTAAACTAGAGAGCCAAAATTCTCCTTTCATCTCCACCATAAAGGAAGAATCTGGGGTCCCCAGTTAAAACTTGACTCCCAGTTAAAACTGGGGTCCCCAGTTAAAACTGAAAGTGATGCTGTTTGGGGGTGGATTCTCCCCCACCATGAAACAGCATCACTTTCAATTTTTGAACTGGGGACCTCAGATTCTCCCTTTAAATCCATGCCAAAGGGGGTGCATTTAAAAGGAGAATCTGTGGAAATTTGGGGGGTGCCTGCTGTCAGGGATGCAATTGCTATGCTAGCAGCACCAAACTTTCAAGGCATCATTAGGAGGCTCTCCTAATGATACCACCCAGGTTTGGTGGAGTTTGTTCAGGGGGTCCAAAGTTATGGACCCTCAAATGTGTAGCCCCATCTCGTATTAGCTCCCATTGGAAACAATGGGGGATGGGAGCACACCATTTGGGAGTCCATAGCTTTGGACCCCCTGCACCAAACTTCACTAACCATGGGTGGTATCAGTAAGAGACCACCCAGTTTTGGTGAAGCTTGGTCCAGGGGGTCCAAAGTTATGGACCCTGAAAAGTGTGGCCCCCAACTTCTATTCGTTCCCATTGGAAACAATGGGGGATGTGGGCACCCCTTTTGGGAATCCATAACTTTGGACCCCCTGAACCAAACCTCACCAAGCTTGGGTAGTATCATCAGGAGAGTCTCCCAAAACACCCCTGAAATTTTTGGTGCTTCTAGCCTAAAAATTGCACCCCCTGAAGGCCAAAAACCAAAAAACACTTAAAAATTCCATAAAACCCACCAACGAAGGGGGTAGAGCTTTGGACATGTAATGGGGGGCAGTTTAACCAGAGGAAAAAAAACCCCTTACCTATGTCCTTGCTTATTTTGGTCACATTATGAGAAGAGACAGCTCACTGGAAAAGACAATAATTCCAGTTGATGGCAGCAGAAAAAGAGGAAGACCCAACATGAGGTGAATTGACTCTGTAAAGGCAGATACAGCCCTCAGTTTGCAAGAGCTGAGCAAGACTGTTAACAATAGGAGGTTTTGGGGAACATTAATTTACAGTGTCACCATGAATTGGAAGTGACTTGATGGCACTTAATAACAACAGAAATCTTAACTCTGAAGATGAGATGACCAGCTATAATTTTATTTGGCAACATGAATCTAGGTAATGCCAAAGTTAGGAAAAAAACTAGGGTTGCCGACTCTGGCTTGGGAAATTCCTGGAAATTTGAAGGTGAAGCCTGAGTAGAATTGTGTTTGGAGAGGAGAGTGAATATAGCAGGTATAATGTAATAGGGTTCACTCTCCAAAGCACTCACTTTCTCCAGAGGAAGTGACTTCAATAATTTAGAGATCAGTTTTACTTCCGAGCAAATCTTAGCAGACAAAAGGATGGCAGGAGATATGGATTTGTACTTAAGCTCAAGGTTTGCTGGACATTTTCAAAAGACCACAGTACGTAGGAGGTGGTAGGACTGGATTACAATGTTGTGAGGTTCTACACTATGTCAAGTTAAGAAAGCCCCAAAGCAGAACCAAAAATGGTAATCTAGTATTTTTTTTAATGGAGTTTACATTAATCTGAGGCTTTAAACTGTGGTTTAGCAGCTCTGGAAATAGAAAGTCAGCATAAGGGGCAGTGCACAGCCATGAGCTTCAGCAGCCTCAGACCAGTTTGCTGTGCTCCTCCAGCAAAGTTGGGATGCTTCGCAGCAGGAGGCGGACCACCTCTAGAGAACCAGGCTGAGAGGTTGGAAAGCAGGCTCCAAATACATATCAGTTCTCCCTCTGGCTTACTGTAGTACAAAAATCGGACCATGAGCAGATATATTACCTAAACTCCTTTGTTACTGGCCAATGATGAGGCAAGCAGTGTTAATAAAGATGGGTGTAAAACATTTCTCCTTGCTGTTCTGATATGGAAAAAAACATTCAAGTAACTGGAATAATCAAATGCTGGGAATCTATCTCTTTCTGTCTAAAATGGTAAGTCCATTGTAACAGCCTCCTTCTCCTGCATGTGTGAATCTGGGTTTTAACTGTGCATCTCACCGAGGTAGGGATGTAGCAACCCCATGATGCTAAGCAATCTGCTAATACAATCAAACTTTTTTTGCTTGCCACATATTCTTTTGGATATTTTGCCTAGACAGAAAATTCTCAATGTGCATAGAAAGGTTAAGAGAAATTTGTTCTGTACTCTTGAGCATTTGTTTACAGAGTTTGTGCTTTATTGGTATCACTCTCTATCAGCCCAAGGGAAATTGACATCTTCTACATAGAGAGGATAAACATTGCCCAAACAATCCCTGACAAACTTCTAATGAATTAAATATTGTGCTGAAATAGTTCATTTTCATGGTATGTCAGGAACACTTCCAATCATTTACTTTCTTTGGAACAGCAGGAAAAATACCTCAGTAGTAAGCCCTCTAATAATTTCTACTCTGTAATTATACCTATCACCACATCCAACAGAAAGGCTATAAATAGCTGGCACCGTGATGCTTTTCTATTGTGTCCTTTTTTCTTCTTTCAAATAAGTCTGTTATACCCCTGCCTCAGGTGGCAGTATGAGCCTGAGATGCACAAAATAAACAGGGTCCCTAGTGCCATGCATTTCTCATACATTACAATGCTATACTTTTCTGACCAAGCCAATAGATTTTGTGTAATCTTGTTTACTTCAAAAGAGTTGCCTGCAAGGGTTTATATCACATGAGGAGGTCAGAGAGCGAGAGAGAGAGAGAGAGAGAGAGAGAGAGAGAGAGAGAGAGAGAGAGAGAGAGAATTTAACAGCCTAAGTCTTAAATATGTTTCAGTTCTGATGCATTGGGCATAGGTTGATAAACCTATTTTTATTTGGAAATAACCGTGGGGATCATGACTGAGACCTGAATGCAGCATGCAAAAATCTTAATACAAAAATAAAATTTATTTTGGTATTCGATACTCGTTTTAAGACCTCAAATTGTAAAATTTGCTAAATGATTACAGGGAATGTTCTGGCAGAAAGAAAAAGAAACTAAAATAAATGAGAAGAATAGTAGACAGATGATGAGACACTTGGAAATGTTGGAGGCTTTAGCGTGAACCACCACAGTAACCACTTTTTCTAGAAACTTGAACTCTTTAGTTGAAAACAGTGTTGCCAATAGCTACCAAAGGTTCCTAAATTTAGGGGGAGGGAACCCATCAGCCCCTCCTTTTGCTTCCAATAGAACAATAATTTCTTGTTAGATAAGAAGCATTAAAGGAGAAGGGACTGAGGTTTTTTTTCAAACAGATTGTACTTAATTTATGATTTACCCAGTTTGTATTACAACAAACAACCCCCCTCTCAAAATGAGTCAAGGGTAAGCAGAATCAGGATGCATCTCCAGCCAAACCCTATTTGTTCAATAGAGGTAAGACAAGTTAACTGGGAAGACACCCCATTGAATCAATTACATCTGGGCATGCATAGAATGGCTTTCCCTAAACATAGAAAAACTGTAGTCTCCTTTCTTCCCACACACTTTAATAATTCAGTAGCATGCTTAAATAAGCTTCATGCCCTGCACCTGTCATATGAATAAAATAAGAGGCTTGCTAGAACACCCAGAGGTGTTCCCATGGCCTTAGAGATGCGAAGACCTGGGGGAAAATAAAACAGAGGAAAATGGGGATGTTTAAAATCCTCCTTTTCCCTCCATTTTTTCTGAGGCCTTTTTACTAATGGAAAAATTGGTCCGGGGGGGGGGGGATCTTATGAAATATTTTCTCTTGAGTTAAATGCTTTTAAAGACAAAGGGGGGGGCGTGCTGTAGAAATATTAATTACTGTGTCGAGAACAATTCCTAATCTTCATAAGGGGAGCATTGAGGCTTTCATTGCTTCTCAACAGTCGAGTGGCTTCTGTTGTCTTTTGGATCTGATGTGGTTGATTTTTTCACCTGTCCCTCAAACCACTGTGAGACATTTGCAGCATAATTCTAAAAGGGGGGTGGGGAATGAGCTCAAAGAGCTGACTGATGCTTATGGTGCTGTAACTCTAAGATATGCTAGTACAATGGCCAGGGCTGCTGACAGATACTGGGGAAGCTCTGTGACAGCCGCTGGGGGGGAGCAAGGGCGGCACGGCTGCGATGTAGCTGCGCTCCGAATGCGAACAGCTCCCTAGGAATGGCGTTTTTGCCATCCCTAGGGCACTGTAAAAGGCCCGTGCAGAAAGGGCCTGAATGTTTTGGGGAAAAAACATGTTGCAACAGGAAATATTTAAATGTTCCCAGTGCTGCTTGGGCTTGAGGGTGAGGAAGGATACCAGAAAGCCTCAAGTCTAATTGAAAATGACCTGGAAGTAAGCAGAATAAAATTGATCAATATTTTCCCTCCCTATCAATACAAATTTATAGCTGGGTAAAGGATCTTTTCTCTGAATCCTCTGCTTAGCCTGAGAATTTCATTTTGAACAAGGAGAAATAACTTTGTGAGCTGGAGTCTGATCGTACTCACAAAATGAGATCCATTCATCTGCCTATGGATAAGGTATGGATTTCTGTGAAAAAAGAGTTTCTTGCCATTCATAGGAAGGCATTGGACATTTTGCAACAGTTTTTCACTTCTTACATGTATGAGAAAGCTTTTTCTTGCTTAACAAGCATCAAAAGCAAAGACAGAAATTGTCTTATTTCTATTGAAGATAAAATCTGTCTGTGTGCTTATCTCAAGTTCAACCCAGATTTGAGTATCTGTGCAGCAAAAAACAAGCGTAGGTTTCACATCATAAAGGTAAATTTATTTTTAATTTAAAATTGATAACGCATAAATACAGACCTATACATGAAACAAATATAACAATTTTAAGTCTGAATGTGCAGGGGTTCCCTAAGGCCTGAAAAACATTTCAAGGATTCCTCCAAAGTCAAAAGTTATGAAAAGTTGATCTAGCAGAAAAGCTTTTTATCTTGAAAGTGAAGGTTCAATAAACTGAAATGAAGATGCCATTGTTAAATTGTGGCAAATACTGAATGGCCTACATGCCTGCCCAGATGCAAAGTTAAACATGTCCTTCAACTGAAACTTTTTCAGTAGTCTTAAGGGAAATACTGGATAAGTTATAGATCATTCTCTAGTTCTTAGTCTCACGAGAGAATTTGCTGTGTGAAATTCTGCAACTACAGTTCAGTATAAGGTCAAACTAATTTATGCTCTTTTGCTTTTTGGAATGTATAAATGTATAGATTCTGTTCAGCGAACTTGGATTCCTGGTGAAATTGATACAGAAGAAATATTAAAGAATCATTTTTTTCAATATTGTATATTGAGTCATATTCAGATACTTCAGCAATGGATTTACTTATGGATTCATAATAGGCAATGTCAAATCCCATTCAGAGCTTAGAGTTCTTGGGAAAGAGAAGCTAAAAGAAAAAGAAGAATTCAAGCTCACTAATGATGAATTCTCTAGTCCTTTCAAAAGGAATTCAAATGTACAATTTATCTGACTCAACAACTTATCTGAATAATAGTATCTCAGGGATGTTGAAAATGTTTCAAGTTGGTGTAGTAATACATGCTGTGCACTCCACACTGAAATTTATCAATTGTTTTGAACATCTCTACATGTATAGTTTTAAGCTTAATGCATTTAAGAATGTACAAACATTTTTTTAAAAAACTCCAGATTTCTCTCTCTCTCTAGTCCAATCTGCACAGCCCAAATAAGATGTCCAGAGGGTGCAAAGGTAAGGCATCTTGGGAAGGCACTTTTCACAGCTTTTTTTCCCAAGACGTCCTCAGGATGCCTTATTTCCATTCAAGGTATATTTTTCTGAGGACGCTGTAATGGTAAGAGTGCGGAGAGAGTGCAGACACATCCCCAAAACTCTTCCGGAGATTCTGTCATGTTTATTCCCCCTTCCACCACTGAGGGAATATTGTTAACACTATGAGGAAATTTCATTTTCCCCTCCAAAACTGGTTGCTCTTATCAGGCTGGATTGGGCGCTCTTAAATTACTTCTGAGGCTTATTAACAAACAAACAAAGATGGAACACTTATTTACAGATTTACCAGAATAGATGTTATAGAGATAGTTAAGTTTTTTCTTTTTATTAGGGAGGAATAGATGTACTAAACAAAATCCTGATTTATATCCTACAAAAAAAGAAGAGAATATAATTTTCTGACAGAGGTTCTAAAAAAGAACGAAATTGGTTTTAAATGGGCGACATTGGAAGGGATTTCCTTTAGCTACAAGGAAAAAAAGAATCAATATTAACTCCATTGCAAAGGCCCAAGATTTTCTGGCTCACAACAAGAAGGACTTGGTAAATTAGCTTAAAATCACTGGTTTGGGTAAGATCATGATTTAATTAGTTTAAAAGGAATAACTGAATTTGGGGAATGTTTTGTGAAATTTATTCAAATAATATGAATGAGTTAAATAAAAAAGGAGGGAGGTTTTCATCATTAGAATAAACAAAACAGTGAGATAATTTGTCTCCAAGAAACACATATAAGAGAAAAAGATATTGAATTAATCAGAAATGGAAAGTTGAGTAAAATGTTTTATTCTTCCTGCCAAAAAAAGGGAGTGACATTGTATATAAAAGAATAATTAAATCCATTGTTGTTGTTGTATGCTAAAAATGATGGAAGAACGCTTGGGGTAGAAATTAGCATTGAAGGGGGAAGGGTAATCGTTGTAAGGTTATATGCCCCAAATGACCCAAAAGATAAAACAAAATATAATAATCTTCTCAACACAATTTTGGAACTCCTGGGAGAAAATTTGATACTATAGGAGACTATAATGGAATAGTGTCTCCTGAAAAAGATAGAAAAGAGAGTAGATGTAAGAAAACTAAGAGGAAGAAAATTTTAACAAACTGCCGTTCACATTTTTCCATCTTGTAGACAAGCTAAAAATAAAAGATGCTTGGAGAATAAAGAATGGAGAGGCAAAAGATTTCACATGTTTCTCACATTACCATAAAATTCATACTAGGATAGATATGATATGGGTCTCAGGAAGAGTAATCCAAAAAGCAAAGCAGATATCTTTTTTACCAAAAATTCTGACTGATCATAACCCAGTGGTTATAAAGATGGAATTTAAGAAAAAAACATACATGTGGAAACTTAAAAGCTGGTTGATTTTAAAAGAGGAGGTGAAAAAACTAGTGAGTGAAACACTCAAAGAATATTGGAAAATAAATAAAAGATGAGTCAAAAACATTCCTATAGCTTGAGAGGCTACCAATGTGACTATGAGGGGCTTTCTAATGGGACAAGAAATTAATTTACACAGATTTTAAAAAGAAGAAGAAAAATATTGGCAGAATTAAAAGAATTAGAGACAAAACTTCAACTTAAACCGTCTAATAAGAATATTTTACAAAGAATTAGACTCTTAAAAGAACAGAGGGGGAAAAACAGAAGAGAAGTAATACAAAATTTGAGGTACATCAAACAAAATAACTTTGCCAATGCCAACAAACCAGATAGGTGGTTGGCAGCCAAAATAAAGGAAATTAGGGAAGTAAGGAACATCAATGTGATAAAAAAAGAATGATAAATACATCAGTGACCAAAATTTAATAGTCGAGGAATTTAGTAACTATTATCTGAAGTAGCAACTTCAACAGTGCCATAATGTCACTGTATGTCTTTGCTTCTCCATCAAGGGCGATTTGACCTTTCTGCTCTGGGTTCCAAATGAAAAGGCATTGATGAACCTTCCATCCTAAACTGATGAATCTTGCAAACCTTTTTATTTTGGGGTCACCTTCAAACTTGAGTGGTGTGTCTTGCATTACTTTGCAAAACCAATATTAAAACCATGGAATATCACTAGGGGCAGGACAGAGACCAGCACCACTCACCGAGGTTACTTTTGGCAATGATTATAGTGATCACTTTGTGTCTGCACTTGGTAGGGTCATTTTGCTAACTGAACTCCAATCATACTGCCAGTTGCATTGTCCAGAACACATTGCACAGTTCTTTAGACAGGAATGTCATGGGTCAAAGCAAGACTTACAACATCCCCAGCTGTGCAGCAAATGCTTTCTCAAAATTGTCACATCCATGTGCATTGTGATCTCTTACACAATTCTTTCTGTACTTCTAATACAGGGCAACCAAGCTAACCCAAACCCTTAGGAGAAGTCCCCTGAATGCAGAGTGATTGTGGGTTGCAATGAGAGAAAACAGGTCACCCTGCTCACCAATGTCACTAGGAAATGCTTTCAGCAATCTGCAGCAGAGGCAGAGAGATTTGAGCACCTCCAAGCACAAATGCTCCTGCAGTACAGAAGAAGGCATGAGGAGACTTTGGTGGAAGAGAATCACAGGCATGATACCATGCACCATCACACCACTGAGGAGGGAGTCTGCACAGACAGGCCATCCAAGAGGATGGGAGACTCCACAGAGAGACATTTGAAAGGACAATGGAAAGGAACCACAACCTGATGTCAGAAGCTGTGGAGACATAAAAACCGTAACAGTGGTTATGATCCAGAAGTTCTCACAGCAGACCACACAAAAATAATACCACCACTAACCCTGACAATCAACCTCCTTATCTACCTCACAACATACTTCCCCAATCCTACCAGCCACAGTCAGATCTCCCCACAGCAGACATTTCATGTCAATATCCCATCTGAGGCCCCCTAGCCCAATTTGGCTCAGTACCAATTCTACAGGGCAACAACACCCCACACATGTTCTGCCTCCACACTCCTCTCCTATCCATTTTGCTACTGAACCCTCCACTTCCAATGTCCCTTGGAACATCCCAGATATGGCAACCAGAGAATCCTCTCCTAGCCATGTCCCTCCTGTACCCTCAACCTCCCATGTCCCTCAGAACGTACCAGACAAGGCAACCAGGGAACTACAAGGTGTTAAAGTGCCTGAGGAAAAAAAAGAAGCCTCAATCTGTATATTCATTCCAACTACAAGCAGAGGAAACAAGTAAAAAAAGATAGGAAGCAAATGAACCTTTGAGAGGTCAAGACTCAATTCACCCACCCAAACCCATTAGGTTCCTTTCAGCACCCTTAAGTAGTTATGTTGAGATGTTGAAGTTGCTGTTCCCACTTACTACTCTACTGTTTGTTTATAGTTTGTAATAATGCATGCAATTGTGCAAGTTTCTGGCTTGCTGTGATATGTGGGTTAAAATGGTGCCCTAGGAACCAAAGTAAGGCCCAATGCTTTCAACTTAAAAAAAATAGTTCTATACCATCAACAGGTTTAACATTAAAAAGTTACAAAATAAAAGAAAAAGCATTTCAACTATTTGCACTGAACACTTATTTGAACTATTTACAAACCTTTTTTTTTTTAAAAAAAAGCAGGAACAACAAACACTATACATTTTTCCAGTCACTGCTCTATGGCATTCAACCTCTACTCCAGCTCAAAGAGAGTTCTCTTTAAGTGCCTCTGCTCCCTGTGGTACCTCTTGAGCCTTCTGACATGCCTATGAAGATTCTTAACTGTGAGTGAGAAAACTGCAATTAGACATTAGAAAAGCAATATTCCAGCAGGTACTCATGGCTCCTGCAGATTGTGTTCATACAGAGCCAAAGGGATTTCCTCTAAAAGCTGAGTGCACTCAGTGGCAACTCTTTACTAGAAGAGGAGATCCCAGACAGTTCTCCCTTCTCCTGTGGCCTTCCTTGAGGTGGCCCAATTAAGGGTCTTGAAAGATTATGACAAAAAGGTAATGTTCAGTGAAACAAACACCACATTCTGACAGAAATCAAGGAGGGACAAGTTGGCAAGGCTCTGATGCATTTTGTGAGGGGTGCAACAGGGGAGAAGATCCAGTGCCACAAACCTGACCATGTCTGGCACAGAAAAGGTCATCATTCATACACAGCTGAGAATTTCTGCAAATTTTGTGAGGAATGAGCTGTCTAACCTGACTGAGGCTCCTCTTCCTGATTTGACACCTGCTGGATTGTGATCATGGCCTCTCCTCGCTCCACAAAATCTGGGAGGAAGAAGTAATTAGAGTAATGAATGACAGCACAGTGTTCATGCCAAGATTATATTCAGGTGTTTCTGCAGGTTAACACATTCCATTCACCAGCCATGTACACAGCACATTTGTTTATTTGTTTATTTGTTTATTTGTTTGTTTGTTTATTTATTTATTTATTTAATAAACCGCCCTACCCACGAAGGGCTCATTAGTATTCCACCTGGATCCTTCAGATTTCATGTCATGTTAGAGGATGCCTTCCTTTACAGTGGAGCAATTCTGGGCAAGAGATGGCTTGGCTCTTCTCTAAATCTCATGCTGAATAATTCTCATGTGCTTGATGATGTTAGGAGTAGTTGGAAACATGCAGAGTTATAAAGTATGCTGAAGGATTGTGGTGGGTTTTCTGGGCTGTGTACACAGCCACACAGCCCGGAAAACCCACTACAACCAGTTGAATCCAGCCTTGAGAGCCTTCGACAATACATTATGCTGAAGGACTTCTCATAAAGGTCCCCAGTTTAAACATTGAAAGTGATGCTGTTTCAGGGTGGGGGAGAATCCACCCCACAACAGCATCACTTTCAATGTTGTTTTAACTGGGGACCCCAGATTCTCCTTTTAAGGTAGATTTAAAAGAAGAATTTGGGCTCCCTAGTTTAAACACCATTGAAAGTGATGCTGTTTGGGGGTGGATTCCACTGGAGGTGTTTTGTGAGAGATGATGCTGACATTTGTTTGGTAAATTTTTGCTGGGGGTGATTTGTGAGAGATTTACATGCTTAATACACACTTGCATTGGGTTGGAGCTGTTTCTCAGGCTAACAACCTACCTCACAGGGTTGGTGTGAGGACAAAATTAGGAAAGAGAGTTGGTAGGGAGAGAGCCATGTATGTTTTGCTGGGAGTGGGAGGAGGGTGGCTGCCCATACTGGGGGGGGGGGGCGAAATTCAGTTTTTGTCCCCAGGCTCCATTTTGCCTAGATACGCCTCTGCACCTAGGTAGTGTTACCATCAAAGGAAAGTTGTGGGAGGCATGTGGGCGACGAAAGGCAAAAATGAGGAGAGAACGCAGTTGGCTGCTTCTGTAGTATGCCATTTGCCATTGTACTATACAGCCAGGCAGTACAAATGCTGGTTTCCAGGCTCTGGTGAAGCTTCACAGTCTTATTCACCACGGGTTGTTGATTGGCTAGCTGGCTTGCTATGTCCCACCTCCTCCCCTTCAGAGATTCAGCATAACTTTGGCTGGGCAACAGACAAGGAGGGGAAGGGGGACATCTGCCTTAAGCCTACAAAAATCTGTGACACATTTTGAAGCCTTTACAACCCACTTGTGAGTCCCACCCACAAGTTGGGAAACACTACCTTAGCTAATTCTTCCACCAGCACTGTTAAAAATGGTGTTTCTGTGCAAAGCATATCTACATCCTTGCAAACATCATACCATCTCACTGGCACTGGAAAGAATTTCTCAATAAGCCTCCTGTTACTTTCATGAACTAGTTTATTCTCAGGGGATCTGCCTGCTGCCTACTAGACAAGGGTAAAGCCTTTGCCTGCACATATTGTAAGGCCAGACAGAGGGGTGCATAGAAGCAAAGACTCAGTCTTAAGCTACATATCCTGTTCCTAATAGGAAGCCAGGCTATTGCAGGGTGAAAAAAAGGCAAAGGCTTTACTTACACACACAGGTAAATCAGAGCTGCAAAGAGATTTATGTTGGTGGAAGATCAAATCATCTCTCTTTGTGAGGAAAAATGCAGACTCAGTATCTGAAATCTCCTGGACATTTTTCTTGTATTCTAAAGCACTGACATCACAAAAGTACAAAATATGTGATCATGAAGCAGATGCAGGATTAATTCCCCACCCCCCTCCCCCTGAAAAACTGGCATGCCAGAGGAGCTAACCAGGCTGGTCCTCCCACGTCACTGTAGTCTTCCTATTTAAAACATTTTTTACCCAGTCAGAATCCAAAATGGGAAATCTGCCAGGCTGAAAATGCTGGAAGAAAATGGGTATGGTGCGCGATGGTAGAAAAAAGGGGAGAGGTTTAGCTTCCCTTGCCTGCATGTTTCACTTTTGTAAAAATAATTAAAACAAACAAAAAACTTCCACTACCCTGGCTGGGGGCAGTAGGCTTACTGACATTTCCCTGTATCTCACTTTACAAGTAAGCTCAAGAACAGGAAATGTTATCTACCCCAAATTTGGAAGGCAGACTATTTTAAGAGGAATGTAGCCTCTGTAAATTGTATATCTAGAAATATGCTTTCTTTTAAACCAATAGAAACAACAGACTGAGAGATTTCCTGGTACATGTTGACTTTTCCCCCTTCTTCTTTTTCATTAAAAATATGATAGAATATATACTGACATGATTTTCAAGTTCATCTACTCTAATTACATACATACATATGAATCAAACACACATCCTCTCCTACTAGAGGTGCGACCTTTAATTAGAAGTGAAACCCATACAAGCAATATGAACAAAGTCCATGTACATAAGTGCCATTTCTTGTTACAGGTTACACATACAGCATAGAATAAATTGTGGCTTATTTTTCATATTGCACTCTGTGTAAAGCCCAAGTTCGTAAACTATTGTGTGAACTATTTAACATAATTAAACCTACTAATATAAATGATGGTAGCAACAAATATAAATTATATTTTTAAGAAACAATTAATAGTTGAACACCTGTCTCTTAGAATTAAAATGCCTGGCCACTAAAAAAAAGAAAAAAAATATTTCCAGACTCATTACAACTTGTCAAGATGGTAGTTCTTCTCATCCCAGGAATTGATGTGTTCACAAGAAGAGATTTACATAATGGTGTCTCCCCTCATCCATTTTTTAAAAACTTGTTTATATTTTATCATTGATAGAGACCTGAATAATAATATGATTGGAAGTGTTATTTAAAATCCCTACCTTTGCAGAGTCATATTTACAAGCAGTCCTTTGAAATCAAAATGATTAGCTTTTTAATATACAATATCCCTTTAAGAATCCTATGTATCAGCTTTTAAGCACCCTCAAGGCCATATGTTTTCTTTAATTTTTTTCCAGCACTTTTTGTCATATTGATCAGCCAGTAAATATTAGCTTGATTTGTATACCAGAAACAGAAGGACAAGTTTTGTTTTCGTTCTGCATCATTTTTTAATGAGAATCTCTGCATCAAACTCTATCAATCAGATTGGGGGGGAAACCCACGTTTTACTTTTTCATTTGAATATTCTTGTCCCAGAGATGCTTCTGGAATATCCAAGTTCATTCTCAAATGTTTGGGATTCCAAATTATCAGGTCTTGTTTCCAAAGAGGATCTAATGTATTAACAATTCTTCATTCTTTCATTTTGATTAATTCCCTAATTTTATACAGAGTATTGTACAGTTACAGTTTGTTGTAGCATTCTGTTCCTTCCATTTATATGATCTTATCTCCCTGTAATTAGTAGGCTTGTATGCATTGCTAAATGCTGCACAAAAAATAACTATAATAGATTTGTGTACAGGTTCTTTTTGTTTGATGTGTAATATAAGCATAGGAACACGCTTATTGAGAAAATAATGCAATAAAACAATCATAGGATCATGGCAAGGTCTCTTTTTGCAGTGATTTAAAAGTGAGTGTGTGTCGTAGATAAACCTTCAGGAACCAAAGGTAGTCTAGACACAGTTCTTAGCGGGTTCAGTCATTTAATGCATACAGTGCCTGGAACCAAGAAAAGGCTAGAAACAGTGACCTGCAAACTGAACCACAGCATTGCTGCCACAAGCTAGCTCAGCTGCAATTTATAGCCATCCTCCCATTCACTGGTGAAATTTCTTGCAGCTGGGTTACTTTAGTCTGGCTCCTGCAAAGAGTTTGCATCCAATCCAGTTTGCCCCATAGCTGCTAACCTGCTGCATCTCCTTTGCAGTAAACTAGCATGCAGTCTTCTCTGCATTGCTCCTGGGGCTCTGGAGGGGGTGGGGGTGAAGGAGCTGGCAGGGTCCCATCTCAGAGCTAGACCCTGACTGGGGAATCTCAGAGCGTGGACCTGCTGTGGATCCAGCCTGAATACTCTACCTGAGCCTCTAGACCTAATCTTGCAGGAGCTACTGACTGCTCAGGCTCTGCATTTACAGGCAGTGCCTGGGAATCTGGAACCAAAACTGTCCCCTCCTCTCTATCTGAGTCTTCTTCCCGAGGATCCCCAGCCAGACCAGGCTGAGCCATAACAGTGTGAGAGATACATGAAACAGATACATAACTTCCCAAACAGCTCATTTACCAAGCACTTTGTCGGACTATGATTGTTGATCTTCTGTGACAATGCAGCAGACTGTTCGCTTACCTGTCATGTCTTCTCATCAGCTCTCTCTCTCTCTCTGTGTCTGGCTTTCTTCATCTTTGTCCAGTTTGATATTCAGTACACTCTGAAAGACATAATGTAAAGCTTGAACCCAGCCCCCCCCTTTCCCCAAAAAACAGTTTTAACTTGGTTTTTAATCTTGGTTTTTTTAGGATTTGCAGTAACATTTGAATTTGCTGCTTGTGAAAGTTAAAAGAAAACACCATAAATTCCTGACATTATTTCACCCAATAGTAAAACTACCCCATCAATTTAAATAAATCTTCAGAAACCATAGAAGAAGCAGGTGCCTTTCCTAACTGAAAAAGCAAATCTTATAGGCACCCTTCAAACTTCTCACAATTTTCTCTTTATAAACAAGATATAAACTGTACAGCAATTTAACACAGGAAAGTACACCATAAATGGCAAATAATAAAAATGCTGTTCCCCATGGCAACAGTGAACAGACTGCTTGAAAGGCCCAATTTTGGCAAAACATGAAAGGAAAGTAGAATGAATGGGAATAATAATCTGTAGTCTTGTGGCCAAATAGTACCACTGCCAATGAATTAGAAAGGCAGAATACAAACAGCATGTAGTCAGAATTAATACTGTGATTGCACACACAACAAACACATGCCCAGTGACATGATATTGGTGACATAAACATGAAACAGGTCTCCATAAGAGTATCATCCTTTTGTATGTAATCCCGCCTACGCAAAAAATTGCTGCATTGCGGAAAAACCGACATTGAGCACCTGTGTGCATGGAATTCCACCTTCTTCTTTGTATTATTAGTATCACTACTACCACCAGCCTACTGTTATGAGAACAACAGCTATTACTAATGATTATGACAATAAATAGCGTTTCCCAGCCTTGTGGCATACTCCAGGCTAAAGTGTTGTTTACTTCCCTCCTTTAATTCTCAGATGTTTCCCACTAAAAATTAAAAAAAACATAGACATGGAAAGCATTGCTTGTTCTAACTCCAAATGGCCACTAAATATATTTCTTTACTCTGTATGCACATGGAACTGCTTTAATTTCTCCTATGAAACAAAATATTAATGTACTTGCTGATATTCTGACATAAACCTTTTAAAATGTAGTTAGCCACAGGAAGTTCAGATCTAGAAGCATCTTGAAGTACATTTCTCCTGAAGAAATCAAGGCTTAAACCTTGCAGAACATTTCCACTGATAGAAGAGATTGTAATCAGCAGAGCAGACTTTCCTTGCTTAAGTTGCCAACTTGCAGGTACAGTCTGAAGAACCCTGGAGTTCCAACTACCCTCCATACTACAAAGATCAGTGGAGAAAATGGGTGTTTTGGAGAGTAGACTTTGTGGAATTATACCCCTCTGAGAACCACCCCTTTGCAAACCCCACCCTCTCCAGGCCCCCCCCCCAATCTCCAGGACTTTCAATTTACAGTTGGCAACTCTGCCTTGCCTACCCTTCCAATTAAAGCCCACAGTGATTCCCATACAAAATATTTTATTATTATTAAATGTTTATTAATTTTCAAAAATTTTGAGAAATAATACAAGAGAAAAATATTTACATGAAACATGCTGTCTTACATTTTTCCAACTATTATAACTGATTTTTATTATTTTTGATATATTCACAAGTTTAAGAAAGTTTATTTTACTCTTCCTTTTGATAATCTAACAGCATATAATTTATTTATGAGTTTCTAATTCTATAGTTTACCTCTCTTATCTAAATTTATGTGAGTTATTATATTCCATTCATTTTGAAATTCTGTAATGTGTCTATTATGCACTAACACTGTTAATTTCACCATTGTTGCATATCCAATTTACTTATACACTCATTCAAGTCAGGTATTTTGTCCGCTTTCCACTTGGAGGCATATAACACTCTGGTCCAGTCTAGTCCAGTGTACTTTTTGGGTACGTTTCTTGGCGGAATATTGAATAACATACTTTTGGGGTCTAATACTTACTTGATTTTTAATATCTTCTGCATCTCACTATGAATCATCATCCAATATTTTCTTGCTTTTTACACATCCATGTGATAAAATGTTTCATCTGTATTTTGGCATTTCCAACATTTACTATTATGCAAAACATTTTATGAAGAGGGAGGTCTGCAGTGGAAGGGGAACTGGCGAAAACAAACAAGCAACACTCCCCCCCCCTCGCCCCTCTTTTTCTGTTTGCAAAGATCCTTCATGAGATCCGATCCCATATTGCTTTTAATTCAAAATGTAAACAAAAATATCATTATGAAAACTAAGAAGTAACTGATTTGTTTTATGTTTGCCAAAAAAAAGGCAAGGCAAAAATGAGTTATGCAATTTATACTCCATTTCCAGAGCTGGATTTAAGAAAAAGAAAGCTGATGGCCAGTCTTCTTTGATGTCAGAGAACAAAAGCAAAAGTAACCCTGAGGAAACTAAGTATAACCTCATTCTTTAATTAAGAAAAACCTTGAGAATCGGAAAAGCAGGAATCACACAGCACAGCAATGTGGACCAAACTAATTTTCAAACCACTTTCACAACTGTTTGCAAGTGGATTTTGCTATTCCGCACAGCTTCGAAGAGCACTGAAAGTGGTTTGAAAACGCATTATTCTGCATGTGCAGAAGGGGCCAGAGCTTGTGAAAGCCATTTTAGTCTAAAATGAGGTTTCCACTTCCCATGCTAATGTAAGGTGACCTAAATTCTTTATTCTACCAGGTGAACCATCAGGGATTCTTCAGCTCCTCTTACTCTGGCTGAGTAATTGTTTGGATCATACAAAAGAAACAAAATTCGTCAATACCCGAAGATCACAGTGCTATTACCAGCACCATCCTAAGCATGCTTACTTACAAACTTACTGAGGTAGATTTAGTGGGACTTACTACCAGGAAAGTATTCGTAGGTTTGCACTCAAATCTACCCAGAGCTGTGGTAGCATTACACTTGGTCTGAGTGATGCAGTGCTATTAGATTCAACATTAATATGAATGGAAGGCTGCCTCAAATTTCAATGTAACTACATTTGTCTTCAAAAGAGGAAATGTCTTTTTAAAAAGAAGGGATTAGTCAAAAAAGAAAAAAATTGAAAGGGTGGGTAAAGATGATTAAATCCCTTTAAGATCCTTGGAACCTATTTAAATCCGTAATGATGGATGCTCAGATAGAATACACATCACAGATTAGGGTGGGTACCATCAAATTTAAGTTGAGGTTGCTGTGCTTCATGAGTAAAGTCAGAGAAATCAGAAAAGGCAAGAAGGCTTCTTTTAAAATGTGGAATTTGCACCTCATGTGCTGGTGGTCCACAAGGGATGAAAAAGAGCTCTCAGCAAGCACAGGTTAATCTCTCCCTTGGAGACAGCACTTCTTTTAACAGCTTTAATTCCCTGAAGAGATAATTTCAGCGGATTTTCTCCAGGCTGCAGAAGAAGAAAGAAACATTTACTCTCTTCTCCCTTCTTGTGTGTGCCCGTATTAGCCCCAATTTAGCATTGCCAAACCAAGTGATAATCTAATCTCCTCAAAATTTCCTCCTCTATCAAATGTATGCGGGTCCATATTAATGCCTTCTGTCAGTTCAGTCCTTCCTTCCTGCTTTTCTTCCTCTGAAATGACAGGGATTTGAGCAGTTTGAGAAGCACCTTGCAGGCCAAATAATAGACTACATCTAGATGCACCAGTTTTACTGCTGGATATAATTAGAGAGTATTTGCATCTCCTGATTGCTCATGCTCCTCAAGAACAATGTGATCTAATGAAAGCCTCATGAAGTGGTTTGGCTGCATTGCTATGCTGCAAGAACAGCTGAATGCCTGTTTGAAAACAGCCACAACTTAACAGGATATTGTGAGGATGAAATGGGTCCTCCCCCGCCTTCCTTTCCCACCCCATCATCTCATGCTCATGGATCCAATTCATCCATAAAAACACTTCCTGTAGAATTTTTTTTCCTGTTCCTTCAAATATTAATTCTCTTTACCGAAAACAAAAATGGCTATTCCGGGTGGGTTAACATCTTCCTGGACAATTTGTTAGAGATGACTTGGAAAGAGTTCTGTTCTAAAAGCTCTTTTCTCATCACTTGGATGAAATATACTTCTTTCACATCCATTCATCCATGTTTTTCAGCCTTTTTCCATACTGCTCAGGGCAGTATGTATGGTCTGCCTCCCCTCTCTACTTTCTCACAGCAACCCTGCTAGATTAAGAGGGAATGACTGGCTCAAGGCCACTTGATGATCTTCTCTATGAAGTGGTTAAGTAAGGGTTTTATTTATTTAGTTCCATGCAGGTTTTCTAAATTTACCCATGGACAGACTCTTCAGCAAACCAAAGCCTTGCTTTTGGGTTGAAAAAAATGGCAAGGCAAAAGAAATCAGTTGAATGACGGTCATCTGGCAATGTTAAAAATCTCTTCAGTACCATGTTTCCCTGAATATAAGACAGTGTCTTATATTAATTTTTGCTCCCAAAGATGCGCTATGCCTTATTTTCAGGGGATGTCTTATTTTTCTGTGTTCTGTTCGTCGGGCATGCTTCCAAACAAAAACTTTGCTACGTCTTACTTTCGGGGGATGCCTTATATTTCGCACTTCAGCAAAACCTCTACTATGTCTTATTTTTCGGGGATGTCTTATATTAGGGGAAACAGGGTAATAGTACTAGGTTAAGACAAAATTGACAAACAGGAGTGAAATGGTGCAGAAAAAAAAAGTCACAGCTGACAATTTCTGTATACATTTTTTTGTGTATTAAGGGCCCAACCAGGAAGCTAATAGATAGGGTAGCTGGAGATTTCCTGCTAGAACAACTGAACTCCTGGCAACAAGGATCAGTTCACCTGGAGAAAATAGCTGCTTTGAAAATGGGATTCTATGGTATTATACCCCACTGAAGTCCCTCCCCTCCCCAGACCAACTCTCCTCAGGTTGCATTCCTAGGACAAGTATTTCCAACATGGAGCTGGCAACCCTAACAACATATCTTCACAATGTATGACTCCAGAAGTTTAACACAGTGTACTCTGAAGGGGGAGGGGGGTTGGTCTTTAAGACCACTGTTGGCTGGTGGCTTCTAGGCCCAATTCAATGTGCTAGAAAAATAAAATGTCTTCCAAATTTTTGAAGGGGGTGGAGGGGGATTGTATGGACTTCCACCCCAAAACACTTTATTTAAACATCCTGAAGACATTTTATTTATGTTGTGCAGAATGGGCTTATGATTCTAGAAATCCAAATCATATCTATTTGCGAAAAATATCTGTGTATTTCTGGAAAATATGTATACTCTCTTGAGACTCCATTTTTCTGCCTCCACATATCAACCAAAACAAAACAAAGTTATCCATCACATTAAAAAAATGTTTTTGGTAATTTAACATGTGTGTTTTTAATCTTATTTTCAGAAAATCTATCCATTTGAAGTGATACCACTCTCAGCAGATACCAGCTTTATATGGAAAGTCAATGAGTTTATTCATATATTTATAAAATGCCCCTTTGTCTGCATTTGGAGCGTAAATCCCTAACACCATAGTTTTAATCCCAAGTAAGTTAACTCCCACCCCACAAGTCTACCGTTATTATCAGTCAATACCAATTTAACTGGTCCTGGTGGGTTTTCCGGGCTGTGTGGTCGTGGTCTGGTGGATCTTGTTCCTAATGTTTCGCCTGCATCTGTGGCTGGCATGTTCAGAGGTGTATCACAGAGGGAAGTCTGTTACACACTGTGTCCAGAGAGAGGGGAATGTTTGGGGTATATATTTTCCATTTCCCAGGGTGGGGAACCAATCAGTAAGGCCGTTTCCGCACGGCCTCCTTCCGCCCCCACGCCGCCAAGAGTGCGGGCGGCGTGGGGGCGGAAGCCCGTTCACATGCAAACATGCGAACGGGCGAAGCAGAGGCCGGCAGACGGCAGGCGGCTCCGCACGGAGCCGCCTCTGCGCCCTCCCCCGCCCCACTCACGGTATCCTCCTCGTCGCCTGCGGGGCGTCACAGCCCCGCCCACGCTGCCCTCCGACCCCTGGAGGCCGGAGGACAGTGTGGGCGGGGCTGCGACGCCCTGCAGGTGACGAGGAGGACACCGTGAGTGGGGCGGAGACGGGAGACAGCGTCTTCCCGGCGGCGCGGTTTGCACCGCGCCGCAGGGAAGATGCTCCCTCCCCAACAACAACCCTTTAAAGGGTTGTTGTTTAGGGCGGCTTGACGCCGCCCTGGGGGGAGGAAAGAAGAGTCAGGTCACCGCTGCTGCGTTGCAGCAGCGGCGCCTGTGCGAACGGCGGCCTGGGGGCGCCTTTTTTGGCGCCCCCAGGCCGTCATAAATGGGCCGTGCGGAAACGGCCTAAGTGTTTGGGTGGAACTTGTTATGCAAAGATGTGGTTGATAGTATTGTATTGCGGGTGGGGCTTATCAGTCCAGGGAGTGGTTCACATGTGAATCACTCCCAAGGATCCCTGGATCTTTGTGGGCTATTGTTATATTTGGGTGCTGTGTGGTTTCCGGGCTGTACGGCCATGTTCTAGCAGCATTCTCTCCTGACGTTTCGCCTGCATCTGTGGCTGGCATCTTCAGAGGATCTGATGTTGGGAAAGCAAGTGGAGTATATATATCTGTTGGAGTGTCCAGGGTGGGTGAAGAAACATTGTGAGTAACAAAGAACTCCAATCACCATCCAGGGCAAAAAAGGAGCACCATAAAAACTTTGGTACATCGCGCAAACAGAATCTGTGAACCTCACTTCCTTCAAGATTAATTGAATCACCTAAACAGGGCTCTACAGGCTAATGATTACTCTAATACAGACATCAGAAGGGCTGCAAGACCAAGAACTAGCCACATGAACAAAGATAAAGAGCCATCTATAGGGAAAGTGTTCTTACCATACATCAAGGGAACCACTGATCGCATAGGAAAACTGATGAAAAAGCACAACCTACAAACAATCTACAGACTCACTAAGAAAATTCAACAGATGCTACGTTCAGCAAAGGATAAGAGGAATCCTCTAGCTCAGGGGTAGGGAACCTGCGGCTCTCCAGATGTTCAGGAACTACAATTCCCATCAGCCTCTGTCAGCATGGCCAATTGGCCATGCTGGTAGGGGCTGATGGGAATTGTAGTTCCTGAACATCTGGAGAGCCGCAGGTTCCCTACCCCTGCTCTAGCTACTGCAGGAGTCTACCGCATACCATGCAGCTGTGGACAAGTCTACATAGGAACCACCAAACGCAGCGCACAGACACGTATCAAAGAACATGAAAGGCACTGCAGACTATTTCAGCCAGAAAAATCAGCAATAGCAGAACACATGATAAACCAACCTGGACATAGAATATTATTTGAAAAAACAGAAATTCTGGACCACTCTGAAAGCCACTACGTCAGACTACACAGAGAAGCCATTGAAATCCATAAGCACATGGACAATTTTAACAGAAAGGAAGAAACTATGAAAATGAACAGAACTTGGCTGCCAGTGTTGAAAAATACTAGAGTCAAGACAGTGTCTAACCAGCTCCACACAAATAAAGGATGACCATAGACAAAGGAAACAAAGGCCAGGATACTTCTATTCAGATACTCCCACCAGTGACCTTGCTATCTCCATTGTCACTCCCATGCTATAGACTTCATTGTTACTCATACTTCTATTCAGATGCCCTCAACTATTGACCTGGTTGCCTTCTTTGTTACTCACAGACAATGTTTCTTCACCCACCCTGGACACTCCAACAGATATATATACTCCACTTGCTTTCCCAATATCAGATCCTCTGAAGATGCCAGCCACAGATGCAGGCGAAACGTCAGGAAAGAATGCTGCTAGAACACGGCCATACAGCCCGGAAACCACACAGCACCCAAGTGATTCCGGCCGTGAAAGCCTTCGACAATATATTGTTATATTCTTTCATAGTTTGTTTTACTATAATATCTGGTATTTTTTCCTATTTCTGTAGAGGTCTAGGAAGCATAACCAAAGACCTAATCCCGCATAATTATCAGATTGATGCTTCTGTAGGAGTAGCACTTGATGAATAGCCTGGTGATTTTGAGCTTATTGGGTTTGTTATGTTAATTCATACAAAGTCTGATCCTAACCATATCTACTTAAGACTGCATCCAATGAGTCACAACTCTTGAAAAACACACAAGAATAGCATAAGTATCATCCCTCTTAGTAAAACTGGTGGCACCCTTGCCTCTAGGCCAGATTAGAAATTTAATCCAACATCATAGTTTAGGGTAAAATCAAGGGTGACACTACTTTACAGCCTTTAAAGAGGATGCTGTACTATTAAAGGTGACATCTTTCACATGAGATGTAGCATCAAATTCCTTTGGCCTCATCACGGTTGACCGGGCTGGTGGAAGTTCATGATCTCATGACACTTTCAAAGTAATAGAAGATAAGATCAATGTCTGTCTTCGTGGCAGAAAAAAAAATTCTGATTTTCAAAGAAATCTTCAGAGTTTCAAGATACACCACTGTAATATTTTCGTGCCTATATATATTTTAGGGCTAGAACACATATTACATGTACTTTAACACTGTAAAATGTAAAGAAATGTGTCTAAATGTGAATTCTGTTGCGACTTATAATGTACATCTTCAACTGTTACTATGCTGGAGGGGGCAAGGGAGCAACAGAATTATAATTATAGTTTATTTTATACTGAACTGGAAAATGGTGGGAAAGCCTTAGGGGGTTCTATTTCTTCTGATGGTCTAGAAGGGAGTTGGCCATTGACTTTTTCAAAGAACCACACTGAAAGAAAAATATAGACATGTAAAAACTTTTAAAGGTTTGGTTCCTTTAAAAGAACTCTTTTTTGATGCTCAGAGAGTTATATTTCAAAAAATTCAAATTTAGATTATGCTTTTGTGCTAATATAGCATTTAACATTTTTATGTATGATTTTAAACATTTTTTAACCATAAGGCTTAAGATTCCTGTTTCTGCAGTTGATTAAGATGTATTCAACTTGTTTTCTACACAGCTCTAGAGCATCTGAAGAAAGCCATTTTTAAAAGCCTGTGGTGGGGACCACATTCTGCTCAGAACTGCATCCTTGGAGGAGGAATGGTTCCTGTTATTTTCTTTTATTTAAAGAAATCAACCCATTTGTTTTATGCTATCAACTCATTTCAGTTTGCAATTACTGCTGGAAATTTTGATTCCCAGGCAGGCATCAAAGGTTGTTAAGTATTCCATTTAACAATAACATTAAGTTAGAACGACTTAAAATTACACCATTCAAAAATTTGGCCACAGCTTCCAGCACCCCATAGCAATGGCTCTTTAAAAGAAATATAACCTTCAGTTTATCAGTTGTCCCTTCCCTCTCACGCAAGAAGGGGGTTATATACTTTTCCCCATCTTGAACATAGAAGGGACAAAATAACAACATGTGAGATACAGATTCCACACAGTCCTGGTCACATGGGCATTTCCTATCTTTATATGGAATCTCAAGATGGCGTCCTTGTTGGAGGGAGGAAGGTAGACCTCACAAGAGTAAGTGCCCTGCACCACCGAGCCTCAATCAATAGGCGAAGATATCTGGCAGCCGTTAATCTATCAAAGGGGATTCCCAAAAACACAGGGGAGCAGGTTTTATTGGCTGCCTCCACCATCTGTTGGAATTCTCTGTTGAAAAGTCTGTCATTAATAACACTGAAGACCTCTTGCTCCATTAACATTAACAATTCATCTATAGAAATCCCCAGGTCATTGAGTTTAGTTTCAATTCTGGACCACCACTTGGGAGAGTGGAGAATAGAAAGAGCCTGGAATGTAAGGTCAGATTCATCCCGATTGAAGCATATTCTGGCCCAAAATTTAAATGTATGACTCCAGGCCAATGTTTCCAACCAATGTTGGCCTGTTTCGAGGACTGCATAGGGGATTGAGTGTGGCAAACCGAGGATTTTATAGAGAAAATGTGACTGGAGCCTTTCGACCTCTCTATTCCATGCCCCAATCCAAATAGGAACCCCATAGAGAATTTGTTGGCATACCTTGGCATTAAATGCTCTCAATGCTGCAGGGATATATCCCCGACCTTTCCCATATAGGAAACGTACAATGGCTGTGGCACTCAATTTACTGGCAGAGATAGCCCGATTCCTATGAAGAGTCCAGGAGGCCTGGTGGTGAAACGAAAGATCTAAATATTTATATGATTGGACCTGTTCAAAACAATTTTGCATTATCACCCATTTAGTAGGTTTCCATTTATGAGTGAAAGCTGTGATTTTAGATTTGTCCAAATTAAGCTGTAGATCATTAAGAAAACAATATTCTATACAGCAATCCAGGGCTCTCCTAAGTCCTATTCTTGAGCGTGAAATTAAAACCGCATCATCAGCGAAAAGGAACAGGGGGATAGATGTAGAACCCAAGGTAGGGCTATGGGATTGGACTCTACTAAGAGTTGGAGTGAGGTCATTCAGAAAGAGCTTAAAGAGTGTAGGGGCCAGTACACATCCTTGTTTTACCCCCTTGTTAACTGGTATTTTGGGGGTTAACAATCCCTCTGTGTTGCATCTCACATAGCAGAAGGTGTTCGTGTGGAGGGTCTTGATTAATTCCAACAATCTTAGCTCTATCCCCATCCTAATTAGTTTCTTCCAGAGGAGCTCTCTATTTACAGAATCAAAAGCACCCCGGAGATCAATAAAGGCTGCATACAAGGGGCACTTTTTCCTCCTATATTTGGTGATCAGGCACATTAATACCAAGCAGGGACATAGGCATAGATTTTTATGGGGGGTGGGGGTGGGGCCACACCCCCACCCGCCCCTAGGGCACAGGCACGCCTCCCCAAGTCCTGCCCCTGGCCTAGCACTTATAAAAGCAGCACTCCGATGCTGGGGATGGCAGACTCCCCTGCCCTGCCCTCCCCTGCCCCTCCCCTCTGGGCAGAGTTATAGAGGGAAAATGGAGCCGGGTGCAAAATCTGAGTTTTGCCCCCCCCCCCCCGGGCAGCCGCTGTGATGCTGGAATCCACCCCCAAACAGCATCACTTTCAATGGTGTTTAAACTAGAGAGCCCAAATTCTCCTTTTAAATCCACCTTAAAGGGAGAATCTGGGGTCCCTAGTTAAACAACATTGAAAGTGATGCTGTTTTGGGGTAGATTATCCCCCACTCTGAAACAGCATCACTTTCAATGTGGTGTAGTGGTTAAGAGCAGGTGCATTCTAATGTGAAGGAACCGGGTGTGATTCCCTGCCTGCCACTTGAGCTGTGGAGGCTTATCTGGGGAATTCAGATTAGCCTGTACACTCCCACACATGCCAGCTGGGTGACCTTGGGCTTGTCACAGCTTCTCGGAGCTCTCTCAGCCCCACCCACCTCACAGGGTGTTTGTTGTGAGGGAGCAAGGGAAAGGAGATTGTAAGCCCCTTTGAGTCTCCTACAGGAGAGAAAGGGGATATAAATCCAAACTCTTCTTCTTCTAAACTGAGGACCTCAGATTCTCCCTTTAAATCCATGCCGAAGGGGGTGGATTTAAAAGGAGAATCTGGGGAAATTTGGGGGGGGGTGCCTGCTGTCAGGGGTGCAATTGTTAAGCTAGAAGCACCAAACTTTCTCTCCTAATGATACCACCCAGGTTTGGTGAAGTTTGGTTCAGGGGTCCAAAGTTATGGACCCTCAAAGGTGTAGCCCCCATCTTCTATTAGCTCCCATTGAAAACAATGGAGGATGGGGCACTCCTTTTGGGTGTCCATAGCTTTGGACCCCCCAGACCAAACTTCACAAAACCTGGGTGGTATCAATAAGAGACTCTCCTGATAATACATCCTAGGTTTGGTGAAGTTTGGTTCAGGGGGTCCAAAGGCATGGACCCTCAAAGATGAAGCCCCATCTTCTATTAGCTCCCATTGGAAACAATGGAGGATCATCAGGAGAGTCCCCCAAACAATCCCTGAAAGTTTGGTGCTGCTAGCCCAAACAATGCGCCCCCTGCAGCCCAAAAACCGAAAAAGCACTAAAATGTTTTTAAAACCCACAAACGGAGGGGCGGAGCTTCGGATATGAATGGGGGGTTTCAAACCCGAGAACCCCCCCTTACCTACGTCCATGATACCAAGTAGTGGCCAAGGGTTGTTTTTCCTCTTTGGAACCCCATTTGTTCTTTTCCTATGACATTGTTAGAGGAGATCCAATCGGCTAGTTTCCCAAGAAGGTATTTGGCATAAAACTTGCCCAAGACTGAAGAAGACTGATTGGTCGATAATTAGAAGGGCAAGAGGGATCACTTTTTTATATAGATAGGTACAATAATCGAATAACACCACTCTGAAGGAATTGTACCTGTTTGATTTGTCGTGGTAAACAGAGCTGCTAGAAGGGGGGACCACCATTCCCTAAACACTATAAACAATTCCGGTAAAAGGGTGTCAAGGCCGGCAGCTTTACCTCGTTTGAGTTGGTCAATACATTGTCCAGTCTCCTGGAGAGTTACGGGTAGCCAAGGGTTGTCAGGGGTGCTATGAGTATCCTCTCTAAAGGGGATGCTATGTGACTTCTGGAGGTCTCCCATAATTTCCAGAAAAAGTGCACCATTGGTTACTTGGAATACTGGAAGAAGATGTATTATTATCTCTCAATCCTCCAGAAACAATTTTCCAAAATCTTCTGGAATCATTAGCCTGTATTGACTGAATAAGGGAATTACAACAACAATCTATTTCCTCCTAGTGATTGGCCCAAAGTTGCTGGGCCAATTGGATTTTTAACATGAAATATATTGGCGGGAGGCTATCCCTTTTGTGAACTCTATAGTGTTGTACATTTTGCACAGATAGTTAATTAATGTTGCCTAATGTCGTTAATTATTAGGAGTGTGGGCTGCTAGGAGTAGCTAGTTATCTCTTTGTATATTGCTAGGGACTGTAGCTAACTTTGTAGTTTAACCTCCTCTTGTAGAGTGTTAGGGAGTGTGGGTGGGATTAGTGTAGCCAGCTCCTTGGAGTAATTAGGTAGTATTGCTAGATTGTCTCTCTTTTGCAGCAGTTTTAGTTTAGTGTAGAGTAGTTTTAGCACTGTTGTTAATACTTTAGTTTTCTGTTAATGTACTCTTATAGAGTTGATGTATTGATACATTGTGAACTTATGGTTGTAAATGTATTGATATATTAATTGATATTGTCTATATATTGATATTTGTTATGCTGATGAATTGTTAATGTATTGTTGATGTATTAGTGTTAATATACTGATTTATTATTAATGTATTGATAGTATTAATTTAGTTCTGATATGCACTAATATGTATTATGTAGTGCTGCTGTTATTGTGATTAGCTAATGGTTAGGCTTGGGGTGTTTAAGTTGCCATCAGAAATTTCATTCTTATTATGTAGTTTTCATGTATGTTATTAGTATTTACTTTGTTACAATGTATATTGTTTTCTTATGTTGTTAGCCACCCTGAGTACTTTGGGGATAGGGAGGGGTATAAATCGAACTACAAATACAAATGCAAATAGAGAGAGAGAGAGAGAGAGAGAGAGAAAGAGAGAGAAACAGACAGATAGACAGACCAACTTCAAATATAAGGTGTGTTTCCTCCCTTGACTGTAGCTATACATGAAGTTGTTTTATACTGAGTCAAACCACTGACCAGAGGCTCTTCATGATATCAGGCTGAAACATTTCATATCAGCTACTACCGGATCCTTTTAACTGGATATTCCGGGGATTGAGGTTGGTACCTCACAGCGTACTAAATTCTAGTATGGGGTCACAGCCTCTCTCCTAAGTGACATCTCAGGGGGTTAATTATATTGGTCTATTGATAGATAGATAGATAGATAGATAGATAGATAGATAGATAGATAGATAGATAGATAGATAGATAGATAGATAGATAGATAGATAGATAGATAGATAGATAGATAGATAGATAGATAGATAGATAGATAGATAGATAGATTTTCAAAGTGTATTCTTTAATAAGAAAGTTCTTACCATAATAAATGTCCCACTCTCTAAAACATCACTACAGCTGTCTGAATCCTGGGCAATGTGGGCTAACGGGATGGATTTCAACATGGCAGGAACACATTACAGTGACAGCTGGATGGGTTTTCTGTGAGACTGCTGCGGCATTGGCTCTCTCACTTGTAGAATATAATACATTTGACAGTGTTTTAAAATAGCCATTTTGATGTTAATAAGTAATTTGTCAAGGAGCTTTAGTGCCAGCATGACCATTCCCTGCATAAAATAACCGCTGCTGCTTGTCATGTTGCTATAAATTGCTACCACCCTACATTCAAATGGGCAGAAACATCTATAGTCATCAGCTCAGGATGGCAGGGTGGTCTCAGCAGAAAGATGTGCCTGTGTTATTTTGTTTTTGCTGTCTGGGCTTGCAGTGTTGCTAAGAAATGTATCTAAGAAAGCAAATATGAAACTGGGGTTTCCTTTTTTAGGGGTGGCGGCCTGTAAGTCTCTTAAAAACCTTGATTTAATTTGTTCTTCTCTTAAATTCCTCATTATAGAGAATCCACAGTCTTCCACAGTTATGTGGAAACTGTGCTCCAGTCTTGTAAGTTCTTAGTGAGTATTTGCATGATGGATCAGATTCACATTAAAATTGCTTGTGGTGGATTAAAAATTCTCCCCTCCCCCGCCCCCAGCCCTGGCCACCTGCAGCCCACTGCCCTGAGAAATGATGTTAGGGGGAATCTGCAGCAGGAAGGGGGTATTGGTGAAAATTGCAAGCTTAGCCTGAATCCAATCCAGTGAATGCTAATGACTGTCATTAGCATAATGTTAATGACGGTCATTAGCATATCAGTGCATATCAGTGGAAACTGGAAAATATCCCACTGCATATTTTTGGTCCATACACTCAAATGTATCAAGTTTTAAATGATGCATAGCCTGTCTGTGATACAATCCAACAAAAGTTTAGGATTTAATGGTAAACATAATTGTGAAGTGGATACAGTTTGTGTTCAGTTTGAACATTTGGACCTTGTACAGAACAGCTTTGATAAATTATTGTTGTTTACTGTATTTATTTACTGTCTGCTTTTCTCTCTAAGATGTGAAGAGAATTACACAATATAATAATATAATATAATAATGAAGAAACATCTAACAGCACAGTGTGGATCAATACAATAAATACTAGGAGACATCTAACGAGCAGGGTACTTTTTTGTTTTACTATTTTGTACTGTTTCTCTATTTTGGGCGTGGGCAATTTTCACTATTTTGAGTGGAATAGGGTTTGTACAGTTTTCCCTTAGGATCATAGTTAGATTAGTCATTAAACTGCACCATCAAGCAGTTTGTTTGCACTTTACATTTGATATATTTTCTACTATTGGTAAATGAATAGCTGATGGTAGCAGTCATGTACCTACCATGGGGTGGGGGGGCACCGCGCCCTGGGCGCACACCGTTGGGGTCATGTGGGGGCGGATAATTGCCTCCAGACCCATTCCCCTTTCCCCCTCTCCCCGCCTCGCCTGAGACCACTGCTGGGCACCTCTTTGCAGCCAGCTGAACTAAGGTAAGAAGGGAGGGGAGGGTGGAAGGCAATAGAATGTCGGGGCCCTGCGGAGGGAGGGAAACAACCCCTCTGCCCCCCTATGTTCCCCCAGAACCCCCCTGCTCCACCACTTACCTTAGTTCAGCCGGCAGCCCAGCCAGGCTGCTTTTTCAGCCGGCTGCTCTTTGAACTAAGGTAAGTGTGGGGGTGGGGGGCAGGGTCCGGGCCCAGGCACCATTTTACCCCAGGCACCATTTTTTCTCCCTACACCACTGGATGGTAGCTGCTGATTGCAAGATTCATCATCGCCCATGGTCTTGGACAGGTCTCCAGCATCCAGCTTGAATTTTATAGGCACACCTCTTATTAGGGTAGAGTATTATGGCTCTGCATTTGCTGCATGAGTACATCCTCTGAGGGATGGCATCCATAAAAACTAGCTGGTGACAGGCAAGTGAAAACAAGAATTTATGTTTTTTTCCCTTCTTTCTCTGCTGGGTATCTTGCACATGGAAGAGATGTGATTCATTTCCCCACATCTATATCATTTGGTCTGAAATGCAGGACATGCCCATGAAGGATGAAACTTGCCACAATGTATACACATCTTTCCAGCATATGCTTTAGTGCTTACATTTTCTCTTATAGTGGAGACGACTGGTAATCCTCTAAGTTTCTCTGAACTCTTTCCTTAAGCACAGTTGTTCAGATTTCTTGAGGCCAGGTAGGGACAAGTTTCTATCTGTGTTTTGGCAGCTTGTGAGGCTCTGCAGATGTCTATTGCCTTTTGCCTGTTTCAATCAGGCTCCCTAAGTAGTCATTCCTTGAGCTCTTTATCATTCACACTGGAGACAATTTCATCTCTAATCATGTCTTCATGATCTGAGAATTCATAGGTCTTCTTCAGTTCTGTTACATGAGTCAATCCATTCATCTTCTAATAGTAGGTGATTCCAGAACAGATAGTGCTCAAATACAATATTCCTTTGGGGGGTTGTAATAATTCTTGAGCAGGGTTAAAGCCTTCACTCTAGGGTGAAGTCAGCTGCAGTATCTTGTACCAACATATTGTTCACCTGTAAGGCCTCTTTTTTTACCACATGTTGTAAAAGGGCCACTTTAAAGGCTTAGTGTCTGCTTCACAGACTGTCAGATACAGATGAAAATACTGCTTCTATTTACTTTTCAGCAAGTTTTCCCATCAGGGAGAGGGGAAGGAGTGGTGCATGACCCTCCATGGGAAAGAGAGTGCAGTTTTCTAATGAAGCTGCTGTACTTTCAGGTTGGAGTTCATTTTATTGAGTACTCACTGTGCTGTGTCTATGGGGCCTGCAAACACGTGCTGACTTCTGACACCATGTTATGCCTTTAGGAAGGGAAAGAATCATTGCTGAAGGCAGTAGTGTGCAAATCTCAATCCCCAAAAAGATGACAAAATCTGGATTTTTCAGGGTTGTTTTTAACATCTCTAAACTTTTATACTGAGCACTTTAAAGTTTAAATCTCTCTCTCTCTCTCCAATACAGTATATAGGGTATCTTTCTGGACTTTGGGGGGATGCTGTTTTTTGAGATAGAGGCACCAAGTGCATCATAGCTACTGGTGACTCTCCTTAAATAACATTCAAGTTTGGTAAAGATTGGGTCAGGGTTACAATTTTGTGGGCTTCCATTGTCGCTATACTTGAGGGTTCTTGTAAAGAGATTCTCCAGGAGCTATGCTGAAAATTTGGTGTTTCTATCTTTTTTAAACCCCCCCCCCCCCAGCTCTGCAAATGTTCCCCATAGGCTATAATGGAGTTGATTTTTTTCAGATTCCTATGCTAGCATGCACATTAGGGGAAACTGGGGATTCCCAAAATTGTCAGGTCCAATATATCTAAATCTGAATTTTCCTGATTTTTTTGCACACTCCTAATCATTATAAGAATTGTATTTAATGGAACTCAACAGCTGACTGACAAAACAGGCCACAGCTAGGGCCTCAGTAACTCATGCAGATAGGTTCATAGGACCTGAGCATCTCCTTTCTACAGAGCCTCTTGGAATTGACCGTAAGGTAACAGTTAAAAAAGGCCCCTAAAATACAGACTAATCCGTTTGAAAGAAAATGGTCCAGTAATGTTTGAAGCCCTTGCATTTTATCTCATTAGTAATCATAAGTGAGTTTACAGTGTTTTTTGGGGAAAAGACCCAGGATTCAAAAATTGCGACTATTGCTAGGGTAGCACCTTTGTATGGGAAGGGAGGATCCAGGAGGGCTGAAGAGTTTTCTGCTGAACCTTTACAGTATTGGGTAGGGGAGACATTAACTGTAAACCATTTTGCAGTGTAATTACATGTGAAACAAAAGGTTGCAGACATCAGAGGAAACCTAATACTTGTTAGCTAGACTAAAGGTTAAACCATTAATGGCCACCTTACCCCCTCTCACTCTTCAAGTTAAAGCTCAGTTCCCTAGCAAGCAAGCTGATGAAATTTCATAGCAGCCCATCTAAAGTCTCGGTGCCTTGGGAAGTGGGCTGGAGGAAGAGGGATGGGAGGGCAATCTTGCATGCAGGAAGGAAAGTCCCAAAACAGACATTACAGCCTTTCCAGGGGTAACTTGGAGCAGAAACCATGTCACAAGTACTTTCCGTTGCAAGCCGACCCCAGAAAAGACTGGTTGTAGGTGGGTTTTCTACTTCAGACATAGCCCCAAAATCATGTTAACTTTCATTACCTGACCCAGGTAGTTTCTGCTTCAGGAGCTGAGTGAAAATCCTGTCCTGTGCATCCTCTATTCCAAGCTGAATATATCACCAGCCCATCAATCTGTGGGTCTGACTTGGAAGGTAAAATGCATCTGGCTTACTTCCTACTCCAAGTACAGTACCTGAAAGTAGTGGTGCAGCAGTAAGGAAGACTTGGAACAGAAAGCACCTTGTTTATATCTTCCATCAAAACCTTTGGCTTATCATAAGGAACTTGGAGTGGAGGGGGACAATGGGATGTTCCCTCCCCTTTGAGCCCTCATGTATAAATTGGATAATGAAATATTCCCTTTTACATAGGGTTATTGAAACCATGGATTTGGGTAGATAATCCATATAATCTGTTTCATATAATCTGTTTCAAATTTACCTCATTTGCAATGCCAGTTTCCTCTCAAGCTGAGTGTCCCACAGGAGTATGTTGATGATTTGTTCTCAATTTAAAATGATCACACTATCACAGTTTTGAATAATTTGCATCTGCACAGTTGGCAGCATTCAGTATGTCAGCTTACCTATTTGCCATGGGTGGTGATGCATGCTCTCAATTTACTAGCATGCTTAGATTAATATTGTCCTATGTTTATCATGGACAGGTCATGTGCCATTTCAAATCTGCTACATTTTGAGTGTATACGATGCTTCTCCACTAGGATAGTCAGTGGCACTCTTCAGTTGGTGCCATTTCTCATATTGATGCATATCCAGTATTTAATTACAATTTAGCATACTTGATAAGCACAAATACACTTGACTAGTAAAACATGCTAGCTGGACGAGGCTGGAATATTTTAAAAAAGAATTCCCTCATCACCACCCTAGCTCAAAGTAACCACAGCATATCTTTTGTTAGTTTTTTCCCCTTTCAAATGGGTTGGACAAATGCTGGACAGGCTACGAAGAACAGCCATAAGAAAGCAGTACAAGAATAAGTGTATTCAGAGTAACATTTTGAACAATTATGAGTTAAATTTTTGTGTGTGTTCTTAAAGGCACAAATACTTATCAGTTGCAGCTTAATAAGATTTCCCTGAAGATGAGACATAGCAATTCCACTTGTTATTGAAGATAATGACTGGAAGCCATTTCAATATACATCACAGATGCTGAGAAAGCTATAGATGCATGCAAGTACAGCCTGTTCAGATTCCCCTATGGTCATTATCAGTGAAGCCTTAAGCAGAGTTATATTTTTCTACATCCGTTAACATCAATGGGCTTAGAATTGCACTATTTATCTACTACATGTGGATTTGAATGGAAGCTTTTCCATAGGGAATATCTGAAGCTGTTATTAATAGATGGAACTTGCTGTTTTATGTTTTTCCCCTTAGGAATTTTTCACTGGGTCAAATTGATACAAAGATAAGCATGTAGGTGAGGCTGTTTACTTTGTTGTATGTCAATTGGCTTCTGTTATATGAATCACTGGAGAATAAGTGTGGCATAGTGGTTAAAGTATACAAATAGTGTCTGGAAGACCCAGGCTCATCCTAACTCTACCAGGAAAGCTTACTGATTGACCTTGGGCCAGTCACACATTCTCAGTCTAACCTACTTTACAGGGCTGTTATGAAGATAAAACGTATGAACGAATCATGCAAATCATTTTGGAATGCCATTAGTTATAAGTGAATTAAATAAATAATAAATATAAATAGTTACTCTACCAGCACAGTTATGTAGAATATGTGATCTCTGAATATGTATACTATGGTTTTGATGGCATCTGTGGTGTCTGTGGTTGAAGTGGTGTGTACACTCCTTTGTTTTACAGGATGGGTTCAATTAAATGACCTATAAGTCAGTCTTGGTTTGGTGTTCTGTGGTTTCAATGCAAAATAGTCAAAGACATCAACACATTTATTTTTATTCTTATTTTCAGTCTTATGGGAATTTTAAAATGGGAAGATTTAAAAATGTAAAGAAGGTGATACACTCTTTTTGAATTTTTTTAATCTCCAAATTTTCTACTAACATTGTCTTGTTGAACATGGACTTTTCAAAGTTGCCAGAGTGGATTTTAGCTTTCCAGATTAGCGCAGTAACATTTGCACCATACATGATGTTCTGCCCCAGGATCAGTTGTAAATCAAACTCATAAAAGCATTGCTGGCTCATTTTAACTGTACTAACAGCAAAACTGGGATTTTTTTAAAAAAAACTGTCTGTCATAATGAAGAGAAAGCCAGTCCCTTTCTGCCTTTTGTCTTCTTTTCTCCATATTTGTGGCATCTCTTCAGACCCACAATGGCAGTTAAACATTTATGATGCTTTCGTAATGTACTCATAGCCAGAGGGACTAAAAACTTTACAGATACTGAGCTCTGTTTTTATCCCTCAAAACATGTAACTACAAGACCGTGAAAAAAACATGCCAGCTGAACATTTTCACTTCAAATGGTACCTCAGAGAGCTCACCTTTTCAATCAGGCTGAAGGAATGTTTATCAAGCACAGTCAGATGAGTCCATTAAAAAGAGATTAAAAAGTAGTACAGTGACAATAAATTGGTTGCCAGTAAGCACAGGTTTTGGGTATAGGGATGGTGGGGCCCCTCCACCAATGCAAAAGGGAGACACCTGTCTCAGTCCCATGCTAAAGACTGATGCCCTAGTCCTCTCGCTGTGCACTGCTTCAGCTGCTGCATTCTGTATTGATTGCTTGTATCAAAGCTCAAGACTGTTCTTCAGGCTAAAGAACTGATGGAAAAGCACATAATAGTCCTACAGTCTGTTACCAATAGTTCAAAATTAGTCTCACTAGCAATTAAAGGTAAATTGAGAACTACATGGCCATTTTTACATGGTCAAAATATCCCAGGGTGAGCATGGAAAATATCCCTGTGCAACCGGGAATTCCACAAGGCTCTTGAAGCTGCACTGGGTCTGCTCCAGTGTGTCCCCCCACCCCACCCCACCCATGATTTTTAACTTCGTCTGGGATTTTCAAAAATCACCAGTCTTAAGGTTCTTTTAAAAAATCCCAGTGTGATGCTGCTTATGCCTGTGCTGTGCAAAAACCAATCAGGAACAAAACTGGTTTATTTTTCCTGCCCAGCCGGCTGATCTTTCCAGCTGACTTCATTGAAGCTGCCACTCAAAAACAGAAGCCAATCAGAACATGAGATACCAGGCAAGCTCACAGGTTCTTGCAGCTGTCACTCAAAAGCAGCAGTTAATCAGAACAATCACTAGGTCTATTTTTCTCAGTACAAGCTTTATTTTAAATCAATTAGCAGACCTATTCACTAGTTTTCTCCCTCTGACAGCAAAATCTTATTTTAAACCATTAAAAACACAGATCAATTTCTTCCATTCCCACAGCACATACACAAAAACACCAATTGGGGGCAGACCAAGTGTATTGTTCCCACCCAGCCAGCTGATCTCCCTGCCTGCTGTCCATTCAAGCTGCCACTCAAAAGCAACAGCCAATCTGAACATGGGACACTGGGCATGCTCAGAAATGCTTCCAAAGCAAATACAGAAGTCCAGGTGGAGCAAACTGGAGCATTACTAACTCTGCTCCTGGAGAAAGGTGGGGAACCGTGCATACACAGAACCCGGAATAAAATAGCCCAGGTATATATGATCCCAGTTCAACCCCGGTGTAATTGTGCAATGCAAAAACAGTCCATGACTCTTTAGTATTTAAGCACAAGAAGGTATTCAAGAGGTGCCGTCACATTCAGTCAATAGTTTTAATTTCTAGAGACCTTGGGAAGGGACTTGAACCTTTAAAAAATGGCAGTTGTAGCAACTTACCACTTACAACATTTTAACATTTTGAAAGGCAACAATCCTGGGACAGTGATTTGCAAAGAGCAGACACCAGAAAATAAGGACATTCCTAGGGAAATAGAAATAATATGGGCAGGGACGATTGACAGGGACAATAGGGCTGGTTGACAATGCTTTGTTTAGCAGGTTATAAAAGGAGCAGGCCTAATCATTTTAGCTCCTTCACTCAGCAATTAGTGAATGCACATAAAGCTGCCTGATAGTGAATCAGATTGTTAGTCTATCAGGGTCAGTATTGTCTATACTGGCTAGCAACAGCTATCTAGGATCTTAGCCAGAGATCTTTCACACTGGCTATCACCTAATTCTTTTTACTAAGATGCCACGACCATCTGCAAGGAAAACACATTTTCTACCACAGAGCTACTTACTGGGAGTAATATATTAGACAAGGGAGGGGATAGAGAATAAATAGTTAACATATTTTTTAAGTGAGATAGAAATATAAAACAGTCAATTGATCAACTGGAAATCAGTTGAAAATATGAAAACAGAGCTGTGTTCAGAGCAGGGGCATAACGAGGCAGCCCTGGGCAAACTGTAGCCCTGGGCAAAACCTGAGTTGGATGCCCCCCCCCATGGGTGGCCACTCCACCATGACCAAAAAATATTTTGCACCAGGACATTGGTGCCTTCAGGGGGTGCATTTTTAGACATATCAGCACCAGAAATTTAGCATATCATCAGGAGACTGTCCTTATGCTACTCCCCAAGTTTGGTGAGGTTTGGTTCAAGGAGTCCAAAGTTATGGACTCCCAAAGGGGGTGCCCCTATCCCCCATTGTTTCCAATGGGAGCTAGTAGGAGATGGGGGCTACAGTTTTGAGGGTCCATAAATTTGGCCCCCCTGAACCAAACTGCACCAAACCTGGGGGGTGCCATCATCTCCAGATGATACCCTGAAATTTTGGTGCCGATACATCCAAAAATGCACCCCCTTCAGGAACATCTTAGAAATTTGCCCAAGAATCTTTGTTCTGCATTGAGTTTTCTGCATTGCTGTCAATGGGGGTTGCAGGCTGTGGGGGGCACATTTCTGAAGGCACAGTCTCAAAACTTTCAGGGTCTCATCAGGAGACTGCCCTAATGATACCCCCCAAGTTTGGTGCAGTTTGGTTCAGGGGGGCCAAAGTTATGGATCCTCAAAACTGTAGCCCCCATCTCCTATTAGCTCCCATTGGAAACAATGGGGGATAGGGGCACCCCTTTTGGGAGTCCATAACTTTGGACTCCCTGAACCAAACCACCCCAAACTTGGGGGGTAGCATAAGGACAGTCTCCTGATGATACGCTGAACATTGGGTGCCGCTAGCCTAAAAACTGCGCCCCCTGCAGGCCACAAGTGGAAAACCACTAAAATACCCAAAAACGAACCCAGCATTTTGATGCCCCCCACAAGGTGATGCCCTGGGCAGCTGCCCACCTTGCCCAATGGGCATTACGCCAGTGGTTCAGAGGCTCTTTTGGAGACAACAGTTTACAAAGCTCATAGAGGAGAAAAAACATTTTAGCAGTGTCGTGGGCATATTTCAATCTAAAGATTAATTAGCATTGTTGTAGATTTGGTGTTGGGTTACCATGAATTAATCTATCATTACAATTGGTTTAGATGGATGCCTTATGAGAGACAAGGTCTTTGACAAAAGAATTTTATGTTGCTTAATAACTGTGTGTGCTTCTTTATAGCATAGATCCCAGAACATGTCTTGCTTAAGGAACCATCAGTGCTAAGGTAGGTGTGTGTGTGTGGGGGGGGGGGGGACAAGGATGTGAAGAACATTGTTAAGCTAGGGTTGCCAGGTAGAATGGAGATGTGGGGGACAACCATCAGTGACAACATGACCTCATTTCCAGGGAAACCCTGAAAGTGATATCAGTCCTCTCAAAGGAATCACTAAAAACACTATGATCTATGGTTTTCTGCTGGTCACTCTTTTTTAAAAAAGATCTTTTTACCACTGGCCACTGGAGTGCTGGGGGTGACAGATTTCCATCCCCCAGCAGAAACATGGCAATCCTAGGGGCAGTTGATGTATAGAGTTATGAGTTAATGGAAGGTGAAATGCCTTAAGATGCAGATTTCTTCTCTTCCTCTCTGTCTCTAAATCTAAGGTGGAATAAAAAATCTCTCACCATGAAAAAAATTAACCAAATTTTAGAAAAACCACATCAGCCTCTAACTTTTTTTTTTGTAATCGAAAATAACCACAGTTCAGGTAGTAATACCCTTAGATCTTCTTACTAGTGAAGGAAGTGGAGATGATTGCACATTTATGTGAAAGCATAGAACCCATATAACACAGTAAAATATTGGATCCTTGTGGCTCAGTTTCAGTGGAGAGGATGCTTTTGCTATCTCCAGCTGTTGTTTTAGCAGCAGCCTAATGTGAAGTCTGAATTTCCACCTTTCAGTAAATCTTCCTCACAGCAGGGGTGAGGATAGGGGCCCAGCAGACTGTCTCGGAAATCTTCTGAGAACCCAAGGTTTACAAGTCACTAAGGACCTTCACTCCAGGTGAGCATGCCAGGAGCTAGCCTGGGAAGCAAGGACACAGCTGCTGACTGAACGGATACTTTTTTTAGTTGACTCAGGATATGAAATATGTTGTGCAAATATTTAATTATATTAGTATTTATTTATTTATTTATAAAAATACACCCTCTTCCAGAGACCTGTTCCAGAGAACATTTTGTAAAACGTGATTTGTGCTTCACATTATATAATATAGGAAACTATGTTTTGAAGAAAGATTTGCAACTTCTGGTTTATGTCATGCTTAGCACTATGATGCTGAAAAGTGCAGGGCAGAATAATAATGTGCAGTGCCCCAGGACTGAAAAATCCAAGAAATGCTAATATTAATGTAAGGTGTGTACAAAAGCTTCCTTCTTCCTGAAATTACCTTTCCACTTAGCTTCTTCTACAACTTGCTTCTTCCCTGCTGAGTCTCAGTGGGGCTTACTTCTGAATAAGCATGATTTCCTATAACTTGTTTCTTTCTTCTCCATCCTGTCTCTTTAATTTGTTTCCAGTGTTTCTTTAATGTTCTTTGTCATGATATAATTTATGCATCCTATAGTTTATTTATGCACAGGTATCATAGTTTATGCAATATTTGAGATGCGTTTCATAAAATATATATTTTAGAAAGCATTGCCAGTGGTGTGTTTGAACTTGAGAAACTTACATGGACATGTATGAAGTTATACCGGATATTTCTTGGGGAAACTAGGAAACTACTTTCACATTTTATTTCCCTGGAATCCAACTATACTGGACATTAGTACCTTTCCTGGAAATATACAAACTATTGTTGCAATGTTGGTCACTGACAAAAGCATTAAAGAAAAACAGACATAATCAAGAATCCTGAAGAGGCCAGTTATACTTATATAGGTGGCTTGAATGGGTGGTCAATTCTTTTTTCTTAAGATGCATGGAAATTATTCTTTATTGAATTGCTGAAAGTGAGATCACACAGGTAGATTCCACACAGGCCAAATATAGGACATTATGTAAACTATACAAAATATAGGACATTACATAATGTAGGACAGTATGTAAATCATTTTGGGGGCGGCTTTGTAGAGGTCCCATTCCCAAAATGAGTTTGACCCATTTTATTCCCCTCAATTCGGGATTTTTGAAAATCACTAAACCAGCAATCTTTTTTGCACAATCCTGGGGTGGAAGTGCTCCTGCGTGAACACAGGAGATGTGTTATTCCCTTCCCTTCCACCTATTCACTTTAAGTTCCACACCATCCACTGTCATGCCTGCCCACTATTCCGTGCAGGTCGCCCAGCAGGCTGGGGGCAGATTCCCTTCCCTGAGCACCCAACCCATTATACAGATTCCCTGAGCACCCAATAGGTGCAAAGTTTCCCTAGCACATTTTTCCCCGTGGCAGTGAGTATGACCAATCCACAGCAACCTGTTCATTGTTGCCCAGCTGTACCAGGGAGGTCCCTTTTCCTTTTTCCCTTTTGTGTTTTGCACATGTGCAACTATGCAGGTGTAGCCAACCAGATTGTGGGACAATTGGCATGACTGGGGGCGGGGCGGGGGGTCATTTCTGTATGCCTGTGCAGCTTCACATGTGCCCAGTGGTGGGATGAAAAAAACCTGCATGAAAATACATGGATCCTCATGTGTTTTGCACTAAGTCATCCCAAAATCACCAGCACATCATAACTCCAGTCATTAGCCACATGTCTGAACACAACAATCACAAATCCCATGCTCTGTGGTGCCGCAGTGTGCAAAAACCTGCTTGAAAATCATGGATCCTCATGGAGCCTCATGCTTTTTCCACTTGGTCACCCCAAAATCACCTAAACATCACAGCTCATACCCTAGTTAGACATATGTCTGAACACAATAATCCAGCATCCCATGCTCCGTGCCACGTGTAGTTAAAACACACAGATCTCATGGATTCTCCTGATTTTTGCAGTTGGTCACCCCAAAATCACCAGGACATCATTTTAATTTATGATGTTGCACTATTAGATGACTATGATCATCACATTGTTTTGTTTCCTTCTATATCTATATCTCACATTAAAATGAAAAAAATGAATGAAAATGCCTCTTTTCCTTTTTTTTTCTTCATATGTTGACAGAGTGAGCCTTTTTCTTTTGCTCATTTTTGCTGCTGGAACTCCTCATTTTATGATTAAACAGTGTTCAACTTCAGTATGACTGGACTGAATCAATAACATTCATTGACACAAATCTTAGGGCCATGGAATAAAAGCCTTTCACTGAACTAGATAGATTTATACTCAGGAGGGCCTTGTACAGAAAGAGTTATGCAAAGTTCTGATAAAGGAGCTAATGACAAATTACTATGGGAGGTCACTGGGTTATATTAGACCAGTTACTCCCATTCAGACTAACCTACCTCACCAGGTTGTTGTGAGGACAAAATGAAGGAGAGGAGAACAATGCAAGCCACTTTGGGTCTCCACTGGAGAGAAAGGTGTATAGGTGTATAGCAGTATAGGTGAATAAAATAAATAAATATCTGACAGGTGTATTTTTTATTAGGTCAACTTAGATGCACAAATAAGCTTGACACTTACAAGCTTCACTTTTCTGTAATGAATGAACACTCCTCTGTGCAAACTGCAATAAGATCAAAACGTTTTAGCAGTATCTTGAACATTTTGCAAATTGTTTGCCTTTCGTCAAGCTCATAAAATTCTTATTTGTGCCTTCAGCAAACTCTACTCTATTGAATATGTGAATATAAAGCCTAATTAACTTGAGAAAAGTTTGCCAATATTGCTTCTTGTCACCTCTGGCTGCTTTCACACATGTTAGATAAGGCCCTTTCAGTACACTTTAGCAATTATTTGTAAGTGTGTATTCCTGTGTGAATGATGGCTTAAGTGCAGTGGAACTGAATTATCCAACTTGTGTGACCGCATTTTTTTATACTGAATACAGCTGACAGAATTGTTTTTAATGTTTCTTAAATGTTTCCCCTTTCTTATTAATGCAAAATAGCTATACATATTATTTAGCAAGTAGATTTAGGACTATTCATCGGGATTAGAGTATCCTTTTTTAAAAGCTACATGTGTTCTTTTAGTCATTTTGATTTTTAAACCCCTTATGTATTTTTATTTAGATTTCACTTTTTTTACAAATTTTGTGCATTTTTCAGGTTTGTAGAAGGATCTGTCTTGTCTGTTCACAGCTCAGGTCTCCAGATTAATGAATCTTCACATTTAGCTTTGGTTTAAAATTAGAATTTACAAGTGGGATCTCCTGAGTGGGATCTCCTGAGAAATTCATGGGGAAATTCCCTCATTTGTCTCTGCTTTTCACTTGGATTATGATACTCCCCCCAGCCACTTTTCTTTAACCTTTCCTTTCACTGCCACCTCCTCCTCTCATCTTTTTCTATCCACACTGCACTTCTCCCACCTTACCCCCAACACTGGTGTTTACCTCCCTTTTACCCCCTGTCCTTAGTCTGATCTCTGCTCATTCACCCCTCTCCTCACTGCTTTACCTGCCCACCTACCCCTGTTCTGCCCATTCCCCCTCGCATGCCTACCTCTCTCCTTGCTTTTTCGTCTGCCCACCTTCAGTACACTGTCTGCCTACCCCCCTCCTTAGTGGCATGCCCTCCTATCACATCCAATGGTCACCTAATTCTCAATCCTTCCCTCCTCTCAGTTCTTGGTAACCATTCAGAATGTCCAGTGACGAAGGTGATGGCTGAGCAGTCTCTCCCTCTGAGAGATGTACCCTGGAGGCTGTATCCTTCATATGGAAACTACTGTGCACAGTTATGGGGCCGAAAGTGGCTGCTCATTGTTCTGCTCATATGCCTCCTCACTGCCATTTTGTCCACCATAACTGTCTTCTTCAAGGGTTTCCCATCCTCAGCATGATTTTTCTACATTCATTCATTCATTCATTCATTCATTCATTCATTCATTCATTCATTCATTCATTTATTTAACTTCTATACCGCCCCATCCCCGAAGGGCTCTGGGCGGTGTACAACATAAAGGAAACAATATAAAATAAACATTTAAAAACAGCGATAACCATAAAAAACTATTTCTAACAATATATAATAAATCTCAATAAACTAAATGGCATCCAACAGTCTGTTTATAAATTTCCCTCCTCTCCCCCAAAAGGGAGGGGTGGCATCCAGGGGGGGCTCTGGGATGAACAATGACAGCAACAGGTGACTCCTATCCTCCCCTTCTACTGCTTGCTTGCATCTTCAGCAGCTCCTCTTCCGTTAACATCTGATGAACATAATGAAAGGGCCAGATATTGCCAGGGCAGCAGAGACAGTGGCGTACCACTAATGGAGACATCGGGTATCCCATGTCCCCAGGCGCACACTGTTTCGTCACATGGGTTGCTGGCTGAGTTGATCACCATGGCTGTGTAAATGTGAAAAAACAAAGTCACTAAAAATAATCACTTATCTCTTTTATAAAAGCACACAGTGCAAAGAATGCCAAGCTAACAACAGCACAAACAAAGCAAGCAAAATTAGGAATAGTGTCACATTAACTAGCAAGACAAAATATAACCAAACCAGAATAAAGGAAAGCAGACGTTGGAGCTGAATAGCAATTAAGCAGATGGTGGATAGGTGACTGGGGAAGAGACTTTTGTAGACATTGCACTGCCACTGAAAAAATATCCCTGGTTTTACCCACCGCTCTGTGGGTAGAAATGCCTAGAAAAATACCTTTGAAAAGGATTATTAGTAAATGAACAGATTCAGTTACATATTTTGAGTGTGTAAATTACATGAACTTGCTATAAAGGTTAAATAAACAGATAACAATTATTAGGGTACAGTACATGTTCTTTACTTTAATTCTAGAGATAATACCAAAAGTCACAACTGCAATTTTTGACTAAACTATTTATGTTTGCTTTTTTCCTTTTCGAAAACTGAATGTGTGAAACTGGTTTTTTGTGCCATTTGCTATTTCTTTATGACAATTGGTTGTTGTGGGTTCTCCGGGCTGTGTGGCTGTGGTCTGGTAATTTTGCTCCTAATGTTTCACCTGTGTTTATGGCTGACATCTTCAGGAGCATGTCATGGTAAGGGATATTTCTTTCTGTTACACAGTGTGGAGTGATTTTGTGGTGGGGTACATATATTCACAACAAGAAATTGAGTTGCATCCACCACTATTTATAATATGTGCAACAAACAAACGTGATATAAAGTGCAAAATAGTGATACAATACCAAGTAATAATTTTCTCCTTCCATTAATCCACTCCAAAGACTTCATGAATAAGGATGGCATTGTCCAAATTCTACTGAATGATCATATCCCAGAAATTTCTGTCAGTGCAGAAATTGTGATAGTCAGAAAGTAGATTGTGAAATATTATGAAATTACCTTGTTCTTTGCATACAACTGTAATGTAACTTGCTTTTATTCAGACCTTTGTCTATTGTGTACAGCCTAAATGCCAAGAAAAGAAAGTAAGTAAGTAAGCTCTATGGCGCTGCTTGCACCACGTTAGCCCTCGCCACTGGCGTAGGTGCCACCTATGCCAGCTAAGTGAGCAAACACATTGACATGAGCCCACACCACTTCCTGATTGCACTTTGCCCCCTCCCCCCCCCCCGATTGGGTTTACCAAGTCTCTTACAAAATTATCAAGGGGCTGAGGGGGATTGTTAGGTATGTGGGGCAACCACTGCCAATTTTAAACACATTTGACTGGAGTGCAAAAAACCAACAATTTTTTTTGGAATATGACATTTACTGCTATTTCTGAAGTCATAAAGATAAGACTATCATAATCCCCTGAGGGTTTTTTTGTTAAATTATGTAGATCTCCCTTCTAAAAATGTTTGTGAATTTGTGCTTAACGCCACAACATCTGCAAGGCTAATTTTTTGCTCAGAATTGGAAAAAGAAGATAACTCCAAAGAAGGAGGATTGGTCAGATAAATTAAAAGAATGTATGCATCTATGTAAACTACCGGTAACTTGTTTACAACATGGCCAAATGTCTCTTAATAGAATGCTTTCCTGTCTAGAATGGGGAATTAATTTGGAGCATGCATACTTGATGTTTTATAATAGTTCTGTAGTTTGTTTCTTAGAATTTTGTTTGTATCAGTTACATATCTATATTTTAATTTTTTAAAAAAATGTTATCAGTTGCATATGAATAATCTGAAATATTCATGCCAAGGATGTCTTGTCAGGAGCAATTCAGGATTTCATGGTCAACATGACAGTCATAGCTGTGCCTCAGGAATAATACATTGTGCAGATCATGGTCTGGTCTTTTGTTATTGACAGGATGAATGCAGTGTGAGTGTGGATTAATTGATGATGGTTCTCTTACCATGGACAGATACTATCTGCTTATGTTTAGACATAGAGGGATACCAAGACTCTTAAAGGGTTAGGTTTTTTTTAAAAAAATCCACCCCACATCCAGATGAATCAGAATGGCTTTCTGACCGCTCTAAGAGATTTTCTTGCTAATATGGCTGGTGCGTCTGTCAATGCCCTGACTGACCTCTAGAATGAGAAAATTACTTGGGTGGTTGACACTATCGCACCCAGGTGCCCTTTCTCAAGTGGTAGAGCTCAGGTAGCTCCTTGGCTTACTGAAGGGCTACAGGTAAAGAAAAAAAAACTTAGGGGACTGCTAAAATGAGAGTGGAAGAAGATGCAAGATTAATCCAGCAAGACTTGGTTAAAGCTCATTTTAAAACACATTGGTGGCAAAGGAAAGACACTTTTCAGTCTCCATTGCATGTGCATAGTATCGTGTACCAGGGTTTTTTTTTCAGGTGGTCAGAGGGCTGCTGAGATCTGACCTGCAGTGTGATACATGGACTTAGACATGTATAAATCTAGTTATGATGGGTTCCCAGTTCCACATTTTAAGATGAAGAATGAGTTGTATTTGTCAAATGACAGCCATGTTTGCAGATCTGTCAGAATTTTTTTTAAAGTATGAGAAAGGAATTTTCCTTTGTGTGAACCGACAATATATTTTTGTGTGCCTTGGCACTGCCAAGCAAGCACTTGTCTCATGTACCGGCCTTCAAGGCTGGAAACATGGGACCAAATGCTATGTTTGGAGAGGGTCTTGGTTGGATATGGTCTCTTCGTTTTGAATTGCTGGTATCATACAAAGGTCAAAAACACCCCCATGTGTAATTTGCAGGGCTCTCACTGGCAAATCTGTTCGGAGTGCTTAAGAAAAACACAAAAGCAGGGCTAAGTGTGTGCCAGGTTTCCATGACTCCCTAGTCAATTTCTAACTGCAGCTGCTTCTCAAGAACTAATTGCCTGGTAGGAATTTGAAGTTTTCTGCCTGCTTTCCTCTCTTTCCCCTCCCCCTAATTCTTTCTCTTGTTTCTCCCAACTCCTCTAATTCTTCCCTTTTGTACTTCACATTCAGCATATGAGAGTACACAGAACAGAATCATAGAGCTCCTTCTTAAACTTGCTCTCTTCAAGACAAGCTGCCTAGCTAACATGTTCAGTGGAACACAGTAGAAAACAATGCAGCATCTTTCTGTGCTGAACAAGTTGTCACAGTGTGTTGTTAAGCTGTTTCCCCCCCAAAACTCAAATATGGCTGCTTTTCTTTGAAGAATGCAACTATCTTTCTGAATGGACTACTGAGTCATGATATTTCATTATACAAAGTGAAGAAATCACTTTCCCATTTAGCTGTCGAATGGAAACTGGTTATTGATAGGAGTGAGAGGTTTCCCACTTTCCAGATTGGATTAGAAGCTGATTTGTCCAAACTGAATCTAGAGAACATTCTGGAAAACACAGGGCTTACCCCAAAAAGTAAATTCACTTCAGAGCAGTTGTGTAAGGAAAAAATCTCACCCGAATCATATATCAAAGCTGTTGTGTAATTAAAAATCTGATCTGAAGCAAATTCTACTTTATTATTCATTTATTTATTTCTCACATTTATATCCTGCTATATCTCCAGATTAAGGTGGCTTACAATAAAACATACACATTAAATATAAATATAAACATTAAAACCTCGTAAAATATCTAAATTTAAAACAAATATAAACAGGTGACATAAAAAGTCAAACATGGGAGCATAAAAAAAGCAAGTGCATATACCATAACCAGTCGAGGACCAGAGGTAATTTTAAGGGGGGAGGGGATGTCTGGCTGGCTCGACAGAAAAGGCCTGGCGGAACAACTCTGTTTTGGAGGCCCCAAGGAACTGAAACAGACTCTGCAGGGCCTGGATTTCACCAGGCAGAGGGTTCCACCAGGCTGGGGCCAGAGCCATAAAAGCCCTGACTTGTGTTGAAGCCAGTCAAACAGTCCTGGGCCCGGGACCACTAACAAATTCCCCTCTGTAGAATGGAAAGAATGGATCTGGACCTGCACATATGCAGGTCCAAGACCACTAATGGCCTTTAAGGTTAGTACCAGAACTTTGAAGACGATCCGGTACTCAACAGGCAGCCAGTGTTGTTCTCTCAGGACAGGTGTAATATGGTCCCTGCTGGAAACTCCAGTTAAGAGCCTAGCGGCCACATGCTATACAAATGTCAGCTTCCAGATTGACTTCAAAGGCTGGCCAGTGTAGAGTCAGTGACAGTAGTCTAGTCTAGAGGTAAATGTTGCATGGATTACTGTAGCCAGGTCAGGAACTTGAAGCAGGGAACACATAGATGTGTAATGGGCCTTCATGTGGTGAAATAGAACAGCTTGGGAGAATTTTAATGAGTTTGATTTAGGATCCTGGAAAACTGGGATGATGTTTTTTGTGAATTTTAGACTGGATATTGGATATTGCGCTATTGTAATGATTTACCTTTTGAATATCTTCCAGTCCAGACAGGAAAATCCAGGATCTGAATCATTTCAATGACACATTATCCAGTGATGTGTCCAATAACTGCCTTGCACTTGTTTCTGAACTGCTGCAGTACCAGTTCAACATGTTCAACAAATTGCACGTGCATCAAAAACTTCACTCAAGGAGATTCCCATGGTAAATCTCCCATGATGACTGACTGGTAAATTCTAAACAGAAAGCAATATTGCAAAAACAAGCCATCCACATCCAAAACAGACTCTGCCATGAATATCTGCATTTTCAACTGTTGTCTTCCTCAGTGAAATACCATAAGAAGGCTATTATTTCACTTGCCTTGAATCATTCCCACGAATACAAAAGCAGAGAACTCTGTGAAACATACATCCCATCCAGGTTGAGCCACATGCTTATGTTTCATGTTTTAATTTGTAAGCTGCCTCAGCCCAGTTTCAGTCAGGATGGAAGGGATAGAAATATAAGAAAGAAAGAAAGAAAGAAAGAAAGAAAGAAAGAAAGAAAGAAAGAAAGAAAGAAAGAAAGAAAGAAAGAAAGAAAGAAAGAAAGAAAGAAAGAAAGAAAGAAAGAAAGAAAGAAAGAAAGAAAGAAAGAAATCAAGCAAATAGCTGAGGGACCTTCTGAAAGTAATACTCCAGGTATACGTTAAAGTCCCAGACACTGTTTTTGTGTTTCAGAAAAAGAACTTCAAAGTGGCAGAGTGAAAGGTATGTAACCTTTTTTCTGCTTACAGTTTCTACCCTTCCAATTTGCTCTCTAAGTATATCTTCCTCCAAACTTTTTTCCACTGTCAATCAGTCCCTCCAAAGCTGCTTTCCTTTTTTAAAAATGGAAGTTAATATGCATGATATGTTTAGATAGACTTGTGGGGGTTAAATCAGCATGCAAAAGAAGAGAGTGACAATTTATCTTAATGTTCTGAAATTTCACAGCTGCCCACTCTGCTTTTCAAGTGAATTCTAGGAGATGGTGAACATTTAAACAATTCAAGGTATTGTCTAAGTCAAAGCTAGGGTGGGCCAATGCAGACATCAGTAATTTGAATGAAAGACTGATAGAACCTGATTGGTCTGAAAGGAACCATAACACAATAAACAAGGAGGGGAAAAAACTGTATCTAAAGAATCTGATGCTGGATACCTGCTAGAACAATGGTAAAATAATGACTGGTTATTAGTCATGATTCTGCAAATTACTTATAACATATCCAAGCATTCAGTCAATACTGAAGTGTGCACCATTTTTTTTCATCATTTTTTGGATTTGTTTTTTTATTGGAATAAATTTTTTTTGTAAAGTTGAAAAATAAACAAATACCCATACTAGAATATTTGGGGGGGAGGGCTTCCCCCTTCAAACTGAAACTTTTTAGCTCCATTAAAAGCTACGAGGAATATTTTTGGGGCTCTGTTATTCACAGTAGAGGCATCAAATTTTCAGCATAGCTGCAGCATAGCTGCAGAAGAACCTCCAAGATTGGTGAAATTTGGTTCAGGAAGTCCAATCTTATGGCCCCCCCAAAGGGGGAGCTCCCATCTTCCATTGGAAACAATTGAAACAATATAGCCCACCAGTGCAACAGGGCAAAATTTCCATTGGAAACAATTGAAACAATATAGCCCACCAGTGCAACAGGGCAAAAGGCCAGGGGTGAGCCTACTAATGTCAACTCCTCCGCTGCCCCACTCCCACTATGCCAGCTGAGGTGAGGGAGATGCAGGGATGCTGTTGCAGCATCCTGCACAGCTTCCCAGCACTAGGGGAGGGTGGGGGCAGCCATATGTAGGCAATTTTGCCACTCCACTGGGTTAGTGCCCTGAGGAGGGTGAATCCACTGGCGTAACCAGTGCACCACTCCTGCAGTGGATTCGCCCCGCCCTTTGGATTGAGCTCTTTGTCACATAATTGTTAAAAGCTCATGTGGTTGAACTGAATGAGCTGTCCCCTGAGAAACCTCTGATTCAAATCCTGCTTACATTATGAACTAACAGAGGTAGTCTTAGTCTAACTATTCTACTTCAACCCCTCCCTTCTTCCTTCAATGTGAGAACTTGTATTAATATGCTGGTCTACCTTACAGAGTTGTTGTAAATATTATTGAGGTATTCAGTATGTTGAACCATTGGGAGTATTATGTGTTTTGTTGCAGTCCTCCTCTTCCTCAGATTCTTTTTTGCAGGATTTTTATACACTACGGAATCAGAATTTGTTGCTATAGTGTTTGTGTGTGTGTTTGTGTGTGTTTACTATAAGATAATGACCCTTTTCACTGCTAAGTGTGACACCTAGTAATACCTACTTCTGAATCATGAGCATATAGAAATAAAGGGACCAATTCATATAGCTCCCAGATAGGGCTAGAATAGTTCCATCCCATTGGGCTCTGTTTTGTATAGAAAAAGGTCTCCATAGAGACATACAGAGAAAGGTTACTATGGTGAAAGGTTTGGCACTGATGAAAGAATTGGTACAAGTTAGTCCCATCTGGATTCCTTTTCCACTGGATTTCTATAGTAGCAAAAGAGACTGGTAAGTTGCAAACCTTTGCTCAGTGTTTCTGCAGGTAATAAGGTTGTGAAACTCACAAAAGAAACAAATATGTCAGGCTAAGTACTTACTTTAACCTATGTGTATGCAAGAGAGCTATAAAAATGAATCCCAACAATGGACTGACCTGTTGAGGAGAGGGTTCTGTTTATATAGAGATATATACCCAGATATATCCAGATATCCAAAATCCATTTCTTAAATTTCAGCTTTTCTTTCATGTATATGTCATATGGGAAAGAAATTTTTATCCAAAAAAACCCCTCTGTATTTTCAGGTCTTTGTTATGCTACAGAATTTGGCATTGTGCACTGTCAAAAAATCAACAGTTGTAAAGCCTGGAAACAAATTTGTCTAGACACATTTTATCTAGCACTGATAGTCCAAAGCAGCTAGATGTCAATACAGCTATCCCCTGCACCTTGACCTCTTTCATAGTAATGCAATAGCAGAGACAAGGTTGCAGATTGAGAACCCAGGATAATTTTCAGTTGTTTTACAGAATAGTATTTACACCACATTCACTAGAAAATTCCATTTCCCATACTGGCCTGCCATTGAGGTGTATCACTAAAATATAGCCTGGGTCTTTACAGTTCTCACATTTACCTTCCCATTGTGTTGAGAGTTGCTCATAACTGAAAATTTTCAGTTCCTTTCATTTAAATGAATAATTGCTATAGACCGGCTGTGAATCAGCATGGCCACAGTTGCTGCTCGGGATGGGCAGGACTGAGTCCCCAGCTTCAGCCCTGGTAAGGGAGGAAGTGGGCTTGTAGCCATGCCATGGCAGGGCAGACAGGCGTTGTGGCATGTACCCCACAACATCATCAAGAAAGAGGCTGGCCTGAACCTATAAAGGACCAGGCCAGCCTTTATACTGTCCATGTGCTTGGGCTGGCCAGCAACTTGCCCGCCAACCTCTCCCCATAGAGCAGTGTTTCCCAACCTTTTTGACACTATGGTACCATTAACTTCACTCTTCATATCTCATGGTACCCCTGCCATTTCCCCACCTTCCCCTCCCAGTGCCCCTGCTTGCCACCCCCCACCTTCCTCTCCCAGGTTGAAGGGAAACACTGTGTGTGTGTGTGTGTGTGTGTGTGTGTGTGTGTGTGTGTGTGTGTGTGTGTGTGTGTGTGTGGGAATTGGCTGCTGACCTTGCAGCAGGCCCTGCCTCCTGGGCCAGCTCCATGTCCATGCTGGCGCCGGCGGGAGACATCACAAAAGTGAGGGGGGCCGGTGGCATTGCCGCGGTACCCCTGGGACATGCTCATAGCACCCCAGGGTACCACGGAACCCTGGTTGGGAATCACTGCCATAGAGCTTTGGATTTTGTTAATGCATTCTTCTTTGTCATAGCCATTCTCAGTTTGGCACATGGGTATTGATCTGAAAGGGCCAGGGGAGGAGAGCTAGAGAGCTACCCCTCCCCTGCTGGTAGGGAATGCTACAGAAAGAGGCCGAATGTCCAGCTGAGCATTACATCAGGGGGATGCTCTCACAAGAGGCCGACTGCCCAGCGGAGCTCCACAACACAGCAAAGCTCTAGTAAGAGGCCGCCCACCCGCTGGAGCTCCACAGCAATGTCCCAGAGATCAAAATTCCATGCTGTTCCTCACGCTTCTGATTGTATAATAAATAATGGCTATGACCAAATAATTTACCCCAGCCAAGAGTGTGGTGTGATATTGGGTCAAATGACTCCGACCAAGGGTGCTTCACTAAACTATATAGTCTTTCCAACATTTTGCTGTAACATTGCAGCTGCTAAAAACCCTGTGTCTATGTGCTTTGCAGCAGGCTCACAAGGAAAAACTACTAGTATACCAAAAGAAACAGCATGCAAAGGCCAAGTAATAGGCATCTGGGGAACAGAAAAGGAGGCTGCCTGCCTTTTCTGGACACAAGAAAGGTAGTTGTGGGTGGTAAGACTCAGTCCAAAAATCAGGACACTGCCTATGGGCTATATTTGAACCCTGGTATTCTTATCCATACTTTCTATGTATGCTTCCTCAAAATTAGTTCGGTGGGATCAGAGGTACAGTCCTAAGCAGAACTAACCCTTCTAAGTCCATTGAAGTCAATGGGCTTAGAAGGGTATAACTTTGCTTAGAATTGCACAATAAGAAGCTTGTTTGTTAAATGATGTTTACCTACCCACAAAGTGGGGGGAGGAGTTTTCAGGGTCAGCTACACACTCCAAGTAGAATGGTTCATAGCAGTAGCAAATTGCTATGTGGATGTGCAATGAGCCTCCCCTAAACTGTAGTGTTCTAAAATGGATCATACAATGAAAGACAGATGGATTTATCTCCATGCTGCCAATTCAGAAATATATGCCTAGCTCATGCCCTGAAGTTATACATGTTGGTAGGGGTGGTGGTCTCAGTCTGATTACTTCTTTCAGCATCCAGATAGTTCTTCTTCTAACTCAGTTTTCGGCAGTGTTCAAAAAGGAGCTGCTGGCACTTGATCTCATGCCATTGCAGTATGCTACTTGCTGATTTTGAATTTATTCACCATCTATTGTAACAGCCAAAGATCTTTCCAAGTTCAGGTTGTGGATAGCTGTCACTCCAGGGCTTTATCCAAGTGTATGTGACATGTCACATCAATCAGATACTGATTTCACTGGTCTACATAGTTCAGCACTATGTTTCAGTTACTGAAATTTTGGAAAGCATTTACTTTTGGAGGAACAGGCCTATAGTCCACCATGTTTTTGGCACAGTGTTATTTTTGGCCAGGGAAGCATGCCAGAGAGTTGCCTATTGACAGTGAACTTGACCTGAGTGCCCAACCAGAGATCAAATAGATGGGCTTTAAAGAAATTAAACTGAACCAATTCCTGCCTGCCATTTACTAGTGGTCCATGTGTCCCCAGTCACTCAAACATTTGATCATCTAGCTGAATGAAAATAACAGCTTGTCTCTTTAGGCAAAGATGATACTGTGTTTGTGGCATAGCTGTGCCCAGCAGCAGCAACTGAGTTTGTCATCCCGCTGAGTGAAAATGACATGCCATAGTTTCTTTCTGCAGGCAAAAGCTGATATTTCACCAGTGGTATGTCTGTACCTAGGAGTGAGAAGAACTGGGTGGTCTGATACAATCCAGCATTATGAGTGTCCATTGTCAAAAGCACAGAGATAGTCAAAAGAACCTGACATAAGGCTATGCAGAGGTCCTTTTGGAAATTTGTAATCCATCATGATGGAATTCTTCAAGAGACAGTTGATCTCCTCAGAGAGGATGCTATGGACCTGTCCAACAGGGGTTGCAATATATTTTTGTAGGAACTCCAGCAGGGTCCAAAGCTCCACAGTGAAATGGCTGAGGAAGAGAGTGTGGGATGTGCCATACCCAGTCCCTGGCAAAGCAATTACTAGACCCAAGCCAGAAGGAAAATGTAGGTCCCATTTCAAACTACTCATTAAGTAGAATATTAATATTTTGTGCAAATGATCCCCTTAACTATCTTTTCAACATCATTTTTTTTTACCAAAGGGCTCCTTCAAAATCATAAGTCTATGCCAACTAGTCCACCTGGTTCCTGTTCTGTCCTGTTCTGGCCTAGCCTGGCCCAGCCCTAACTTTCACAAGGCAATGTCCATAAGAAGCACAATATATATAACTTCATTGGTGCCCCATTGACCAACTAGCTACTTCCTAACATAGTTTTAGGACCTTCTAACAATATCCTCCCAGTCTGAAGTAGGCAGCCTCAGGTCATTTTCCTTTGAAGTCTGTAATGTTCCAAGTGTGTGATTAAGCTTGTTGAAGCTGTGGTCTTCTTACAAGCAGTAATCTCCTTACAAACTTCCATGCTGCATGTTCTTCTGGGGTCTATGGGGCCAAACTTTGTTCACTTGCATCAAATATGTATATGTGTCAGTTTGGTGACAATGTGTATAAACTCCACTGATTCTGCACTGCCACATGAAGGTATAGAGAATGTGCACAAACTGACTGCAAAACTAAGGATTTTGTATATTGCCTGATAAATATGCATAACATTCAAGTGACATTGAAAAATATACACAATGGGAAAAATGTTAGTCACAGAATTGTCTATACACTGACTGGCTAATGTATATATTTGATGTCTGTATACTGTGGGAACAATCCTAAGTAGGCTTACCCAGAAGTATGTCCAATGTTATTTGATGGGGCTTGCTTCCAAGAAAGTGTCCTTAGGACTGCAACTTGTATATTTATAATGTATAAAATCTGTATGGAAGTTGGACTTTTTAACCAGACAGCATATGAAGCTCTCTGAATCTGGTCACATTCTCTTGCATTTATTGAGAATCATCAAATGACAGTAGGATACTTTCAAAATTTCCTCTTTTGTTCATTTTCTCCACTTTGCAGCAAAAGAGGACAACAGTTTCCAGTGTGTGTTTACATTAGCATGACATTCCATCTCAATAATCATTAGAATGTAAATTAACGTTCGTAAAAAATAATTATACAAACCTTAGCAGGACTCAGAGTGCTGCCTAGGGAGTCTAGGACCTTGGACCCTTGGGGTTTACATTAGAATAACCCATTCATTTCCACTCAACATTTGGTCATCCTGCCAAATCTAATCCCATTTGGACAAGTACAAGGAAGTTTGAGTCATACCTTCTATTACCAGATGTTTGAGGGCTGGGGCTACTATTTTAATGATTGTCTGATTGGTAACTGTAGTCTCTGGCATCAAAAATAATAGATTGCATTGGATTCACTAACATCACTGGTAAAGACAAGGATGGCTTAGATTTGATTTAATTGACCATAAATATTTGAAAATTTAGAATTTCCCTTGTCTTCTGGGAAATCTGGGGTCCACAGGACATTGTGGAGTGGTTAAAGACTCCTTCAACATCTTGTTACTTCAAGAAACTCTGAATATGTTCTGTACTCCAAGGAACTCTATAGAGCAGTGGTGGCGAACCTTTGGCACTCCAGATGTTGTGGACTACAATTCCCATCAGCCCAATTCCCATCAGCCAATTGGCCATGCTGGCAGGGGCTGATGGGAATTGTAGTCCATAACATCTGGAGTGCCAAAGGTTCGCCACCACAGCTATAGAGGAACCATCTACAGCCTAGATAACAGTTAGATCAGTTGTATTTCTTTGAAAATTTGTATGCTGTGTTATTGTTTGCCTTTTCACTATATTTTGTTTCATCCTTTTCGGCACCTAACCACCCTTTCCCTTTTTCTGGCTTTTTAAATAATAAACCTTTTTTATAAAGACGTTTTATTAGCTTCACTTAGTACAACCTATTTCTCTGGCATATTTCCATTAATCTCTTCCCTATATGCAAGATTTCACAGGTACTACGTAGTTTGTTATAAGACATTTTCACCATGTTGATCCATCATCGGTCTAGTTAGAAGGATATCTACTCAGCAGGTCAGTCTAGATGTCCTCAGGAGACATTTGGGCAGTGGCAGTTGGTTAACAGATGATATTTCAGGGAACTCTTGGGTTAAGGGAGTTTCCAAGCAAGGAAAGCACCTTCTTCTCTTCCTTTCATAACAATACCCATTGTAACCCTTAATACATCTTGCTAACCTTTTGGGAACATAGTCTCCCTTGAAATTTTCTGGATATTTTGCCTGAAAGACCTTCACATTCAACACAATACACATTTTGCTTTGAGCTATAATTAGCATCTTTAGAAGGTTTCTAATTTTTATTACCTGTGACTTCTCACCAAAAGAGAATCTGAAGTACAGTCTGGATATTCTGTTTCCACTACACATGACATTTCTGCCAAAGTTCAAATGCTGTCATCTCTTTCAAACGAACTTCTCAGTACTACACAATTAATTTAGATTTAATTTATTATATGCTGAGACTGTAATTCCTTATTGAAAACAATTGCAGATTAACAAGTGTGTAATGGATCTGCATAAATTGCAGGGCTGCTATTCCTCATTTAATATGCTTTTTCAATCAGTTTGCTATTTAATCTACAATAGCTGCCTTATGAAATTAAGTTCCCAAACACTGCTGTTGGTAAATATGCAAATGAGATCCCTTTTTAACTATTCATGTTGCACTCATGAGATAGTACCAGTACCAGATATGCTTCTTGGTAGATGTGGTTCCACCATAATGAGCAAAAGGGGGTGGTACACAACCACAAGGTAGTAAAGGACAAAATTGTACCACAAAGCTACAGCTTAATGCTGACAAAATAATGTCTACAACTGGAGTGCAATAACAACGTACTTCTTACTTATATATTTCATTACAAACTTAAATTTATTATTTATTTATTTATTGGTTATATCTTTATACCGCCCTCCCCCGAAAGGCTCAGGAAATGTACACAAATGGAAATGTACACAATGGAAATGGAAATGTACACAAGTTTACAAGTATGTAACGAACCAGCCATCTATACAATAACGCTAGCCGGAAATCTAGACTCAATGCTGACCTCATAATGAAACTTCAAGGCTCATTCTGTAAAAATGATCATAAAAATGCAAATAAATAGAAAAGTCCACAAGGAAACCCCACAGCCCAAAATATATTTAAAAATTTATTCTTACAAACTGAATAATACAAAGAAACACAACTTGTTACAATAAAATGGGATAATTTACGAAAAACAAACAGTATATACAAATACAATCAATTTATAACCAAATCCCATAATGTAAACAAAAAATAATGAATTAAAAATATATATGAAGGATATTGAAAGTGACTGCTCTCTGCAAACTTGACTCCTGCTTTTCACAAAGTTCTTAAAGGAGCTAGAATACAAGGCTAATTATACAATCCACAAATAGGAGAGAGAGAATGGTTAGGTGTAATCATTCCCGCATTACAAAAATGGTTGAAAGTCAATGACTTTTTTCAAATTATTCACTACGCAGAATTGATAGTCATATTCTATTCAGCATCAGTCCTAGTGCCCATATAGCATATTAAGTAGGTCTGGTTAAGTGAAAAGATCAAAACAGGTTGAAGAACAGGACCTGATATCAACTACAGTCACAGAACTTCAAGCATTATCTAGGCTTTAAGTGAGAGTGGAGATGGGAACCACATATATCATCCTAAGCTCTTTGGAGAAAAGATAGAATAAAACTTGACAGATAAATAAATTGCTACCTCAAAATATGTCAATGATAATATCAACTTTCATCCAAAGATCTCAGATACTCAGTTCTCACAATGGCCAAAAATCATCTACTTGAAACACCACAGTTGCATAGAGATTTGAACCAAGGTTTCCCAGTATAACCACTATACTACATTGTCTGTAATATGTTAATGAACCCCTTAAACCAGTGGTGGTGAACCTTTGGCACTCCAGATGTTATGGACTACAATTCCCATCAGCCCCTTCCAGCATGGCCAATTGTTCCAAACAATTCAAAACAAGTTTTATTTTTTTTACTTTTCACTTAACAAATCATATACCAACATAGAACTTAGTAATACAACAAAGCCATGACCTGATTTACATTTAACAGTTAACTTTTCACAGCATGCCAACCCTAAGTCCACTTCTTCCTTCTTGTAGGTGATTGAGGAAGTCTCCAGGTGAGCTCTGGGTGCACTAGCCTCAGAAGATGAAGGTCCCAAGAAAATTCCCACCAAATAAACACAGCTCTGAAACAATAAATCCTAAAATGTGCAGTTTAGAAGAAAAGTCTCCCTCCCATATAAATATCATAGTGACCTTAAACAAGGTGTTAAGAACCTATAATTAAATGTCAAGCTCCCAGCCAAGCATCCTTGCTTCCTTCTGCTTTCCATTCAGCACCCTTCTGCCTCTAGAGGCCCCACCCTTCCTGGCTCATCTATTCCTATGAAGATTACATATGCACGCCACATTAGATGTTACAATCTGTAAATACTTCCTGGTATTGAAGGTGGAGCCAATTCACTAATTTGGCAAGGCATTAATCTAGTTTTCTACATCTACCTGAGGCAGAGCCAATCCTCCATTGATTAATTATAGTTGGTAGTGCTGATCTATGCAACATCTCAGTGAGAAATAACAGAGCAGAATAAACTAACTGAATTACAACTGACCCAATGATCACATCTGTTGCAACTATGTGAGTCCAACATAACTTTTTTTCCTACGCAGAAGAGTACCCAAGAAAGATGGGGAAATATTCTGTTGGAAAGCATAGTTTATATGGAATTCTGCATTCCTGTGTTATGTTTTCCATACATATTTCTCCATAAGGTGATGTTTATTCAAAAAGTATTGAACACAGTCACAACTTCAATCAGATACAATCAGCAACCATTTCAAATGGGCCTGGGATCAGTATTAGGCTGGGTGGGGAAATTATTTCTGAGGATGATATGGAAGCTTGTTTCTGATGCTTTAAATTCTGTGATGGTCTTGACATTGATGTTTTGTTGCTAGGTTTGGATGGTTTTGTAAGTTGCTTTACATGGCTGACTACAGTGAAAATGCAGAATAAAAAATGTTTTACTAAAGTAAATAAATAGATTCCTCACTGCAGCATACAGGAGTTCCCAACATTTTTCCAAATTAATATAAAGAAAAAGAAGAAGACTTTGGATGTATACGCTGCCTTTCTCTCCTGTAAGGACACTCAAGGCAGCTTACAAAATCCTTTCCCTTCCTCTCCCTACAACAGACCATTGTGAGGTAGGTAGGGCTGAAAGAATTCCAAAGAATTATGACTAGCTCAAGGTAACCCAGCAGGAATGTAGAAGTGGGGAAACAAATCTGGTTCATGAGAAGAGAGTCTGCCACTCATGTGGAGGAATGGGGAATCAAATACAGTTCTCCAAATTAGAGTTCACTGTTCTTAACTACCACACCACATGGGTCTTCAAGAAATATCATTATGAGAAATATACAAAAACTATTATGGGTTGGATCTCATGAATCACAAACACAATCTGCTTGTGAAACTGATTTTCTGTCATCTTTCCTTTCCTACGGCAGTCCTCTGAAACCCCCCAAAGGGTAGAAGCCAGAGGACCTACACAGACAAAACACTGGAAACGGGAAATGAGAAGACAGGAAAATTTTCCCTACCTCTTTCTCCAGCACAGTTTCTTGTCCATTGGAACCCCCAGCAATTGAGTTTTGTTTTTTGGTCACAAGAGGGAAGGGATGGCTCCAGAAAGCTGGCTTTCATGAGCACTTTGCAATTACAGTTTATAGTAGGGATGCTGTGAATTCTGCTGCAAGCATGTTCAATAGTCACATTTACTATGTTCAAATATGACTATCAGACGTGAGTCAGTCACTCAGTCAGTTCAGTTCATGCCAGGCAGTTGTGAATGCCTTCTGAATTGGATTAATTGGGTTTTCCCAAAACTGAGTATGAGCAAAGATGCTGCTGATTCAAACTAACTGGCAGCCATTAGCATCACTAAGGACTACTTACCTTAAACCAAAGTGTAGGATTTTATTGAAACACAGCATTTATTGATGACTGATGTGTATGATCTGTGAGTGATCTAATTGTGAGTTTAAACCATTGCCTGTGGAATAGAACAGTTATGCGGCAACGATGATGAGATAGTAGACCTCAAACAGACTGTGTGAAAAGCTGCATGTGCAAACAGCCAGTAGGGATGCATGGCGGGAATACAGTGAAGGAAGGAATACAGTGAAAACCCCCAGGTTTGCAAACTGTCAAACAGACAGTTGAAAAATCCATTTTCTGTTTGCAACTGGCCAACCCAGCACAAGCCAAACCAATAGGTATTCAAGCAGCCTTAGTTTTTAGTCTCCAAGCCAATATTTCCAGGTACCACATTCTATATTGCAGAGGTTAAATACCACTAGTACTTATTATTACAGTTTTGCTAGCAGTTATTTACTAGTAGCAGCCTTTTCAAATGAACAAGAAAAGACAATTCCCTGCCTAAAAGAAATTACAATCTGTTGAATTAGGAAAGCCAGATAGAATGGGTGAATGTTTACCTATTTAATACTAATTGCTATGGATATAACCAAAAAAAAGCTTTTTTGTTGTTTTTAACTTCTCTGGCAAGCCTCAGCTCATTGTGAGCTTTAGTTTTTCTGCAAGTGTAGTGACACATCCTCCAGCAAAAAAAACCCAACACATCCCACAGCTATTGCAAGTAACTGCAGCAACTCCTCCACCAGCCATATTTACCAGTTAAATAGTGCAGGACCTCCTGTAAGAATTTCTCAACCCCCAAAATTCTCCCTTTACCTACCCAGAAAAGCTCCTGTATACTGCACTCCAAGAACCAGATCTAATAGCTGAACCCCTGGTCCCCTGCCAAGACTCCAAGGTGCCTTCTACTATCCCTCAAAAGATATGTCCTTATTGAGTAAAAACAACTGCACGTGCCATTAGGCGCATGCCGCTGCTGCTTCCAGAGATGTCTATCTTGCTGTTCTGCTTGTGTCCATGAGAGAGCAAAGAGAGCTTGTTTTCACAGGTCCTTTATTAGACATGCATGATTTCAGCCTGCCTGCGTGATCCTGAAATCAACCCCTTCCCAGTCTGTTGTTCAAGGCAAGTGATGGGCTTAAGAGGGCAAGGATATCTGCCATTTTTATATCTCACCAATTGTAGAACTGTAGAATGAAAGTACCAGAAAGCGCCTGAAAGCCCCCCATTGTGCAAAAATAAACCTTTTTCGTTTTATCTGTCTTTATATCGATACATTTATGATATAAAGAGTTTGCAGCCAACACATCATTAAATAAAAATAATACAGTGAACCATGACATGTTCGGCTAATTGTCAGGAGCAATTAAGTTCATTCCAGTACATTAAGCACAGAAATGGCCATGCCATGCCCTCTGAGCAAAAATCCTTAGGAAATCACTCAGCAAATGGCAGACAGCACGGGGAGCCCCTGAAGTGACAGAAAATGGTGGCTGCAAGCAGTAGAGAAAACAACAATGAAGTCTTCAAATTCAGGCAGGAAAAATAAAATGTGGCAGGAAACAATGTGGGGATGGGGCTGTGGTGAGAATTTCCATTCTATTGATTAATGAGCAAGTTGATGGACTATGGAGGGAAGGCTGCTCCTCCATGGGATGGCTAGGGGCAGCACCATGAGGCATCCTCAAGCCCCCAAGAGTAGTTCAGAAAAAAAGGGTACCCTTTTGTCATAGATCCGTGGTGGCGAACCTTTGGCACTCCAGATGTTATGGACTACAATTCCCATAAGCCCCTGAAATTGGCCATGCTGGCAGGGGCTGATGGGAAATGTAGTCCATAACATCTGGAGTGCCAAAGGTTCGCCCTATCCACTCGTCATACTTTGTCAGCATGCTGAACAAAGTGACAACTACTAATGTATTACATTTGCCTTCAGAAAATTTCTCAAAGATAGGGATAGTGTGAGAGCTGAAAGGAAAATCAGAGAGTCAAAATGTCCAAGGTGCTTGGGGGTTATTTAAAAACACAGTCTTAAAAGCTCCCAGCTGGAATGTGTTCCGCCCAGGTTAGGAAAGGCAGCGCCCAGTCAAAAAGCCACCATGGTTAACAAAGGGGAGGTTGAGGTATTTATTAGGAAAAAAAAAAGATGTCTTTAAGAAAGTAAAGTCCAAAAGCAACTGATTAGAAAGAAGAATGCCAGAGAGAACACAAATGGTGGCAAGAAGCAGAAGTTAAGCTGTAAAGAGGGAGGCAAAAAAGGATTATGAGAGGAGCGCGTGGCTCGCGAACATCAAGACTAACAAACAGTTCTTCCATTACATCAAAGCAGGAAGCCAGCTAAGGAAGCCCGGTAGGTCGTTAGGCGATGAAGGAACAAAAGGTGTGCTAAGGTGACAGGGAGATTGCAGAAGCTGAATGAATTCTTTGCATCTGTCTTCACCAAGGAAAGTGAGGAAAATTCCTGCACCTGAACCAAGCTTCTTAGAGGAGGTGAATCCAGGAACCTTTAAAGTTGAGAGTGGTAGACAGGGAAGAAGTTCTGGCAGCCATTGATAAACTAAATGCCAAATCCCTGGCCCAGATTGTATTCATCCAATAGTTCTTAAAGAGCTTAAGCATGAAATTGCTGATGTTCTCACATTAATATGCATCTTATCCCTGAAATCAGGCCCCATCCCTGAAGACTGGAAGATGGCCAATGTCACTCCAATCTTTAAGAAAGGGAGTCTAGGGGGACCGGAAATTGGAGCCAGTCAGTTTGACATCTGTTCCTGGTAAATTAGTAGAATCTATCATTAAAGATAAAATTATTAAACATGTAGAAAAGCAAGACCTGCTGAGGAGAGTCAGCATGGCTTTGTAGAAACGAATCTGTCTTCAAACTTTTGAGTTCTTTTGAGGTGTAAACAGACATGTGGATAAGGGAACCAGTGGACATTGTCTACTTGGATTTCCAAAGGCTTTTGACAAAGTTCCTCACCAGAGACTGTTGAAAACTCAGCAATGAAGGAATAAGAGGGGAAGTCCTCCTATGGATTAAAACTGGTTGAGGAACGGGAAACAAGGTGGGTATAAATGGGAAGTTCTCACAATGGGAGATGTAGGGAGTGGTGTCCCCAAGGATCGTTTGGGACCAGTGCTCTTTAACTTATTCATAAATGACCTGGAAGTAGGGTGGGTAGTGTAATTTGTAGGATTTGCAGATTGATACCAAATTATGTAGGGTGGTGAGAACCACAAAAGGATTGCGAAGAGCTCCAAAGCGGACCTTGATAAATTAGGTGAGTGGAGCTAGAAATGGCAAATGCAGTTCAATGTAGCCCGAAATGTAAAGTGATGCGTAGGGCAGAAATCCAAACTTCACATACACAGCTACAAGGGGTCGAAGTGCTATCAGTCACAGACCAGAAGGATTTGGTACGTCTTAGTTGATAGTTCCATGGGAATGTCAACTCAATGCATGGCAGCGGTGAAAGAGCAAACTCTATGCTGGGGATAATTAGGAAAGGAATTGAGAATAAAACTGCAAAGATTGTCACATGCCCGTATAAAGCGATGAGTGCGACGCCGCGCACGAATTACTGTATGTTCAGTTCTGGTCGCCACATCTCAAAAGGATATCGAAGAGATAGAAAAAAGTGCAGAGAGAGGGCAA